>NC_086449.1:53006646-53159481 GCF_028390025.1 Pseudophryne corroboree | reverse complement strand
ACACCTGACTGGATGGTTTTATTTAAGGAATTACGTGATAGTGTCAGCACTTTACAAAAAACTGTTGACGACATGAGACAGCCGGCAAATCAATTAGTGCCTGTCCAGGTGTCTCAAACACCGTCAGGGGCTCTAAAGCGCCCATTACCTCAGTCTGTCGACACAGACACTGACACGGACACTGACTCCAGTGTCGACGGAGAAGAAACAAACGTATTTTCCAGTAGGGCCACGCGTTACATGATCACGGCAATGAAGGAGGCTTTGCATATCTCTGATACTACAAGTACCACAAAAAAGGGTATTATGTGGGGTGTGAAAAAACTACCCGTAGTTTTTCCTGAATCAGATGAATTAAATGAAGTGTGTGATGATGCGTGGGTTTCCCCCGATAAAAAATTGCTAATATCTAAAAAATTATTGGCATTATACCCTTTCCCGCCAGAAGTTAGTGCGCGTTGGGAGACACCCCCTAGGGTGGATAAGGCACTCACACGCTTATCAAAACAAGTGGCGTTACCGTCTCCGGATACGGCCGCCCTCAAGGAGCCAGCTGATAGGAAGCTGGAAAATATCCTAAAAAGTATATACACACATACTGGTGTTATACTGCGACCAGCAATTGCCTCAGCCTGGATGTGCAGCGCTGGGGTGGCTTGGTCGGATTCCCTGACTGAAAATATTGATACCCTTGACAGGGACAGTATTTTATTGACTATAGAGCATTTAAAGGATGCATTTCTATATATGCGAGATGCACAGAGGGATATTTGCACTCTGGCATCAAGAGTAAGTGCGATGTCCATTTCTGCCAGAAGATGTTTATGGACACGACAGTGGTCAGGTGATGCGGATTCCAAACGGCACATGGAAGTATTGCCGTATAAAGGGGAGGAGTTATTTGGGGTCGGTCTATCGGACCTGGTGACCACGGCAACAGCTGGAAAATCCACTTTTTTACCCCAAGTCATCTCGCAGCAGAAAAAGACACCGTCTTTTCAGCCTCAGTCCTTTCGTCCCCATAAGGGCAAGCGGGCAAAAGGCCAGTCATATCTGCCCCGGGGTAGAGGAAAGGGAAAAAGACTGCAGCAGGCAGCCTCTTCCCAGGAACAGAAGCCTTCCACCGCTTCTGCCAAGTCCTCAGCATGACGCTGGGGCCTTACAAGCGGACTCAGGTACGGTGGGGGGTCGTCTCAAGAGTTTCAGCGCGCAGTGGGCTCACTCGCAAGTGGACCCCTGGATCCTACAGGTAGTATCCCAGGGGTACAGATTGGAATTCGAGACGTCTCCCCCACGCAGGTTCCTGAAGTCTGCTTTACCAACGTCTCCCTCCGACAGGGAGGCGGTATTGGAAGCCATTCACAAGCTGTATTCCCAGCAGGTGATAATCAAAGTACCCCTCTTACAACAAGGGAGGGGGTATTATTCCACATTATTTGTGGTACCGAAGCCAGACGGCTCGGTGAGACCTATTCTAAATCTGAAGTCCTTGAACACTTACATACAAAGGTTCAAATTCAAGATGGAGTCACTCAGAGCAGTGATAGCGAACCTGGAAGAGGGGGACTATATGGTGTCTCTGGACATCAAGGATGCTTACCTTCATGTCCCAATTTGCCCTTCTCACCAAGGGTACCTCAGGTTCGTGGTACAGAACTGTCACTATCAGTTTCAGACGCTGATTTTTAATTTAAAAAAAAGGAAAAATAAAATAAACAAAACATGCAGCTGGGTTGTCCAATATTCCCATCCACTGCTGCAGCACAAGGGGGTAAAAAAAAAACATACATAAAACCAAAATAGCCCCCCCCCCCCCAAACAAAAACACACACAATAAACACAAAAACGAATCCCAAAATAAACAGTATGGGAAAAATATCTTGGCCAGTAGTGGGGTTTATCCAGTATCCCCATCCGCCACTGCAGTACCTGGGGCAAGAAAAAGACACCCCACCCTCTTCCCCCTCAAAAAACTAAATATATACAACACACACAAAAAAACATATAGACCCTCCAAAAACCAGTATGGGAAAAATATCTGCGACAGCGTCGGGATTGTCAAGAAGTATTTATTATTATTATTATTATTATGTTATATGGCGCCACAAGGGATCCGCAGCGCCCATTACACAGTACATAATCAAATGAGCAAACAAGAAAACAGCACTTACAGTACAAGACAATATAGGACAGGTATAGAAAACCAACGGCTAGGTGCCATCAAAGGGAGTATGGAGTATAAGATACTGCAAGTAAGAAAAGGAAAGGCACATGAGGAAAAGTCCCAGCGCTTGTGAGCTTACAATCTAAAAGTATCCCCATCCGAGGCTGCAACACCTGCGTAAAGAACAAAAACTCCCCCAACAAAAGATTTTTTATTTTTTTTAAATTGGGTAAAAACACACGGGCCGGCATCAGGTGCGTCCAGCCCATGGGGGAAAATAAAAAGTACCTTACCCCCACCCCCCAAAAAAAATATAAAAAAATTAACACACACAAAAAAAGAGGACCTAACCAGTGACGTGCAGTCAGGGGAGGCAGGAGAGGCAGTGCCTCCCCTGTCTAATGATTAAAATAATACAAAGAAGTATATGCTTTAGACTTTGTATTATTTTAATAATTTTTACATTGTAAATAATGTTTAACAATGTGTGTTGAAGGCACCACTCTCGGTGCCTCGCGCTATTAATGTGAAATGGCCGGAAGTGGGGGGCGGGGCTAAGAAATGGGCAGCAAAAGCCCATTAAAAAAAGCACCTTAAGCAACACTTACTATAAGTGCCTCTGTGACAGGGGCGTGACAGTTAGCTGTGATTGGGCAGTGGTAGGGGGTAGCACTAAACTGTGCAGCGTCAAGAGCCGGCCGCGATCCCCCCCCCCCCCCTCCATCCTTCCGCCCGGCACCTGTACACACCTTCTCCCCTCCGGCGGCGGCACCCTCACACACTCGCCTACCGTCCAGCACCTGCACACCCTCAAGGAGGATGACGGACGCTGCCAGCTGCTCCCTGCTAGCGGCTGTCTCAGCTCCCCCGCTGCGCTCATCCCGTTCGGAACCCTGAGTCGAGCTGACACTGAGCTGGAGAGCAGCCGGCTACACTCTTGACTGTGCTGAATGGGCCATGCACTGCTGCTGGAGCTCCGGCCGAGATCAGGGAAGGGGGGCTATGGGGTGTGCATGTGGGGGGACAGTGAGAGTAGGTTGTGTGGTGGGGGTAGTGAATTATTGGGTGTATGTGAGGGAACGGGGACTAGCTTGTGTGTTGGGGTAGAGGGTTGTATGTGGGAAGACTAGGGTTTGTGAGGTGGTGATAGAGTTTATGGGTTTTATGTGAGGAGACAAAGGGATTAGGCAGTGGCGTAACTAGAAATATTTCTCCTCCAAGCCAAAAAATCCTTCGGCGCCCCCCCCCCCCCCCCCATACACCCCGTAACTGGCACTAGCAAAGGTAGAAAAAAGCGCGCTCCGCAGGTGCGCGCTGGCAAAAAGGGTGTGTGGCTTTGTCGAAATGGGCGTGGAGGGCGTGGCATTGCAGGAAAAGACTACCTTATACCCCAGTTTTGCAACCTGCACGCCCAGACGTTAGCCACCACAGGAAAGAAAAATAATCCTGATTCATGCCCCTTACATTATTTGTCATTTTTCCTCCTTATAGTAATGCCCAGTATACATTATTCCACATACTGCAATGGCACTTAGACATTATTCCACACACAATCAGTGATCGCGCTGAGCCAAAAAAAAAGTGGGTCCCAGGGACCCTTCACTTTTAAAAATTGGGGTCCTACCGGTCGTTTTCTGGGTCCCATCGGAATGAAGGTTCTTATTAATTTTAATCTTGTTTGGACACTACAAAAGTGTTGCAAGATGGGGGGGATAGGGTGACAATGCTGCTGGGCTGCGTAGCATGCAGGACACCCTGCACCAGAGCTGTAACTAGACATTTTGGTGTCCTTAGGCAGAAAGTGAATTGGTGTTAGACCACCTAGACCATAAAGAACAGGTAGTGCGCGCCTACGGCGCGCCGCAAAATTTTAGGGGCGTGGCTTCATAGGGAAGGGGCGTGACCACATAATAGTGTCAATTCACATTACACCACACAGTAGTGGCGCTTATACACATTGCACCAGGTAGAACCTCCTATGCACACTGATCCAGGTAGATCACGTGATACACTTTGCTCCAGGTACAGCACGTCATACACTTTGCACCAGGAACAGCACGTCATACACTTTGCACCAGGTACAGCACGTCATACACTTTGCACCAGGTACAGCACGTCATACACTTTGCACCAGGTAGAGCACGTTATCATACACATTGCCGCTAGGTAGAGCACGTTATCATACACAGTGCGCCAGGTAGAACACGTTATACACACTGCGCCAGGTAGAGCACGTTATCATACACATTGCGCCAGGTAGAGCATGTTATCATACACATTGCCGCTAGGTAGAGCAAGTTATCATACACATTGCATCAGGTAGAGCATGTTATCATACACATTGCCGCTAGGTAGAGCAAGTTATCATACACATTGCGTCAGGTAGAACACGTTATTATACACAATGCGCCTGGTAGAGCACGTTATTATACACAATGCGCCTAGTAGAGCACGTTATCAGCCACATTGCGCCAGGTAGAACACGTTATTATACACAATGCGCCTGGTAGAGCACATTATCATACACATTGCGCCAGGTAGAACACGTTATTATACACAATGCGCCAGGTAGAGCACGTTATAATACACATTGCACTAGGTAGAACACGTTATTATACACAATGTGCCTGGTAGAGCACGTTATTATACACATTGCACTAGGTAGAGCACGTTATCATACACATTGCGCCTGGTAGAGCACGTTATTATACACATTGCACCAGGTAGAGCACATTATCATACATATTGCGCCAGGTAGAACACGTTATCATACACATTGCGCCAGGTAGAACACGTTATCATACACATTGCGCCAGGTAGAACACGTTATCATACACATTGCGCCAGGTAGAACACGTTATTATACACATTACGCCAGGTAGAACACGTTATTATACACAATGCGCCTGGTAGAGCACGTTATCATACACATTGCGCCAGGTAGAACACGTTATCATACACATTGCGCCTGGTAGAACACGTTATCATACACATTGCGCCAGGTAGAACACGTTATTATACACAATGCGCCTGGTAGAACACGTTATTATACACATTACGCCAGGTAGAACACGTTATTATACACAGTGCGCCTGGTAGAGCACATTATCATACACATTGCGCCAGGTAGAACACGTCATTATAAACAATGCGCCTGGTAGAGCACGTTATCATACACATTGCGCCAGGTAGAACACGTTATCATACACATTGCGCCTGGTAGAACACGTTATCATACACATTGCGCCAGGTAGAACACGTTATTATACACAATGCGCCTGGTAGAACACGTTATTATACACATTACGCCAGGTAGAACACGTTATTATACACAGTGCGCCTGGTAGAGCACATTATCATACACATTGCGCCAGGTAGAACACGTCATTATAAACAATGCGCCTGGTAGAGCACGTTATTATACACATTACGCCAGGTAGAACACGTTATTATACACAATGTGCCTGGTAGAACACGTTATTATACACAATGCGCCTGGTAGAGCACTAAGGCACATTGCAGTAACCACTCACTTATCACCTCCAGTTGCACGAAGGGGCCGTTTGACACAAGTGGTACCGCCCCCAGCAGCAACTCACTGACACTCACCATTTTTTCTGACAGCACAGTGCAGTGAGTGCACTGGCACAAGTAGCCAGCCTGCGCCTGTAGTAGCCGCAGCCTGGAGGAGCTCTATGTGAAATCGCAAGCAGAGGCTGTTCTCTGGCAAGAAGGAGCTCGTCCAATCGCTTCCCCTGACGGGCTGGCCACTGCTAAATATACCGATAATCAGTTCCAACTGTGTCAAAGTAGTGGAGCCCCAGGTGCAATGGGAAAGTCAGTGTCACTGCACAGTTGTACTGATTACTGGTATATTTAGCAGTGGCCAGCCCGTCAGGGGAAGCGATCGGAGGAGCTCCTTCTTGCCAGCCTCTGCTTGCGATTTCACAGATAGCTCCTTCATGCTGCGGCGCCGGCTGGCTACTTGTGCCAGTGCACTCACTGCACTATGCTGTCAGAAAAATGGTGTCAGTGAGGCCTTGACACTCTGAGCCGCCTCACATTGCACACACGGAGCTTGCAGCCCACGGACATCCCGCATCTGCACCAGCTACTCCAGGTGAAGCGGGGCGATGCAGCACTGTCTACTGCTTACCTACAGCGGGAGCTGCGCAGCCCGGCCGGCTCCTGCTGGAAGGTAGTTGTCGGGTCTCGGTGGGGCGTTGAGCGGGTCCCGGGTAGGGGGGTGGCGGCGGGCAGATCCGGAGCTGTACTCCCAGTCGCAGAGGAGGGTGCTGGCGGCAGAGCGGCAGTGGAGCCGGATGAGCGGGGCCAGTCTGTCAGCCCTACAGCACAGATTCATGTGCTGGCGGGGAGCAGGATTCAAAGCGGGAGATGCTGCAGGCTGTGATTGGATGGAGACTACAGGAGGTGATTGGCCGAGGAAACAGCCAGTCACCTCCTGCATTCCGCTTAACACATGCAAACACCTATTCAGATGAGCGCGTCCTGTGGCACCCGCTCATCTTCTAAATGTGAGTCCCGGGCGGCTGTTTCTGGGTAAAATACGCGCCATAGCGCGTTTTTGCGATCACTGACAATAATGCACATGACACAATATGCACACACCGTAATGCCCCCTACACATTATGCCACACACCGTAATGCCCCCGACACATTATGCCACACACCGTAATGCCCCCGACACATTATGCCACACACCGTAATGCCTGTGACACATTATGACAGGAATCGCAATGCCCGTTATACATTATGCTACACACTGCAATGCCCCTGATACATTATAGCACATACAATGTATGTGACACAGTATGACACACACCACAATGATCCTGAGACATTATACCACATACCACAATGCCCGTGACATAGTATACAACACACCGTAATGCCAGATACATTATGACACACACTGCAATGTCCGTGATACATTATGCCACACACCGTAATGCCCATTACACATTAAGTTCTACAGTAAGGCTTCCAATTACTTTTAAATTACCTGCTCGTTGCCAGGGGTTTCATGCTCTTGGTTCCATGCACGGTGCCAGGATGTCATGCTCGTTGCCAGGGGTTTCATGCACTGGGTGTCATGCTCGTTGCTAGGGGGTAGTGTTTGTTGCTAGGGCTGTGCTCCCAGTGCCACATATGCTCCCAGTGCCAGATATTCCCCCACAGTGCCAGGTATATGCACCCAGTGCCAGATATTCCTCCACAGTGCCAGGTATATGCACCCAGTGCCAGATATTCCCCCACAGTGCCTGCTTCCCCCCCCAGTGCCAGGTATATGCCCCCCCAGTCCCGGGTATATGCCCCCCCAGTGCCGGGTATATGCCCCCCCAGTGCCAGGTATATTCCCCCAGTGCCAGGTATATGCCCCCACTGCCAGGTATATGCCCCCCCAGTGCCAGATATTCTCCCACAGTGCCAGATATCCCCCCCCCCAGTGCCAGGTATATGCCCCCAGTGCCAGGTACATGCCCCCCCAGTTCCAGTTATATGCCCCCGGTGCCAGATATTCCCCCCCCAGTGCCTGCTTCCCCCCCAGTGCCAGGTATATGCCCCCCCAGTGCCAGGTATATGCCCCCCCAGTGCCGGGTATATGCCCCCCCAGTGCCAGGTATATGCCCCCCCCAGTGCCGGGTATATGCCCCCAGTGCCAGGTACATGCCCCCAGTGCCAGATATTTCCCCCCAGTGCCTGCTTCCCCCCCAGTGCCAGGTATATGCCTCCAGTGCCGGGTATATGCCCCCCACCCAGTGCCATGTATATGCCCCCCCCCCAGTGCCAGGTATATGCCCCCCCCCAGTGCCAGGTATATGCTCCCCCCCAGTGCCAGGTACATGCCCCCCCCCCAGTGCCAGGTACATGCCCCCAGTGCCGGGTATATGCCCCCCCAGTGCGAGGTACATGCCCCCCCAGTGCCAGTTATATGCCCCCAGTGCCAGGTATATGCCCCCAGTGCCAGATATTCCCCCCCAGTGCCTGCTTCCCCCCCAGTGCCAGGTATATGCCCCCATTGCCAGGTACATGCCCCCAGTGCCGGGTATATGCCCCCCCAGTGCCAGGTACATGCCCCCAGTACCAGGTACATGCCCCCCCAGTGCCAGGTATATGCCCCCAGTGCCAGGAATATGCCCCCCCCAGTGCCAGGTATATGCCCCCAGTGCCAGGTACATGTCCCAGTGCCGGGTATATGCCCCCCCAGTGCCAGGTACATGCCCTCAGTGCCGGGTATATGTCCCCAGTGCCAGATCTGCCCCCCAGTGCCAGGTATATGTCCCAGTGCCTGCTCTTCCACCCCCCCCCCTATGTGTTGGAGGGACACGAGCGCATCGCGCGTCTCTCCTGTGTCCCTCCTGGCTCTCCCCCGGCTGGTCTAATAAAGGAAGTGCCGTTCGTGAGCCAATCAGAGCTCACGAACGGCACATGCTTCCTTAGACCAGCCGGGGGAGAGCCAGGAGGCCGGAGGGACACAGGAGAGACGCGCGATGCGCTCGTGTCCCTCCAACACATAGGGGGGGGGCTGGGGGAGCAGGCACCGCAGGGAGGGAGAGCCGGAGAGGAGATCGCAGATTGACATGCGGACACTCGTCCGCATGTCAATCTGTTCTAAATCAGTGGCGCCCCCGCAGCCCCTCGCCCCCAAGCCACCGCGAGGACTGCGGGGGCAGTAGTTACGCCACTGGGATTAGGGTGTGTGAGTGATAGAGGGATATGAGGTGTATGTGGGGGGACGGAGTGCTGGGTATATTGGAGCAGAGGGATATTTATTGTATGTGGGGAGACAGGGGGAATAGGGTATGTTGTGGGGTAGAGAGGTATGCAGTGTATGTGGTAAGACATGCCAAATAGGTTGTACAGGGATATGCGTTGTATGTAGGGGGGCAGGGGGAGTAGGGTGTGTATAGATGATATGGAGATAGAGGTTGGATATGGGGCGATAAGGGGCATATGTGGACTATGGGAGATTATGGGGATGTGTGGGGTTAACTGATAGGGTACTTGGTCAGAGGCCGAACTAGTGGTGGTGCAGCAAGTGCATTGCATTGAGATGTAAATTAGCGGCAAGGGAGGCCAGGGTGTTGATGGCAGCAATTTTGAATGCCATTGGCTGGGGCAGCAGCCATTGGTAGTGGCGGTAGGAAGCATTGGCTTGAGGGTGGTAGCGGGCATCGGCGGGACTCAGTGGACATTATGGTTACAGCGCCTCACCAGCCACTGACCTCACCGCACGCCACTGTTTCTAACCCCCACTCCTAAGGGGGAAAAAAACTGGGGGGAAAAATCCAGTATCTGCCTCCGCCATTGCCCCTCCGCCCGGCGTGAAATCCCGACTGTTGAGCCCAGGGTAAGGAGCAACCCCTCTGGCTATTAAGCCCGGAGAGCAGGGGCTCCGGCAGAATATTATGCCCGGGAAGGGATCAACCATGGGGGATGGGAGGACAAGGGGAGAGACCCTCCTGCGGCCCTAACCAGTCAGTGTCACCGTTGACCCGCATGCCGGAGTGTTCCCAGCCAAGTCCTCGGGCCAGGACTCTGCACGCGCCAGCGGCCCCGCTGTCCAGCATGCATTTCCTGCCTGTTAAGCCCAGGTGAAGGAGCACCCCCCTCCAACAATTAAGCCCGTTGAGCGGGGGTTCTGGCCAAATATTAAACCCAGGGAGGGACCAGCCACGGGGATGGAAGGACCAGTGGAGAAATTCCGCCACCACCTGACCCAGCCTGCAGTGGCGTTGATTTGATCTGCACGCCGACTGGAGTGTCCCCAGCCAAGTCCCCAGACTGGGACTTTAGATGCAACAGCTACGAGCAAGCTTACAGTGCGAGGGCACGGGATGCCCCATATGCCCACCCCTGCAGTCAGCCAAATTTTGACTGACCTGGTGGTGTTTGGTCATAATATCGGAGATGATAGCTCGGGCTCCACTGGCTCCTCATCTTTACACGTGCAACAAATGTCTAATCTTATAGTTTCTCTCTTATTGAGGAGTTCAATGGTGACAACACATCATCAGTAGGCCAAAATTAACCTGTCTTCACAATCGTCTCTCGAGGACAGTCGCACCAAGTGTGGAGGGTGGTGTCCAACATCTCTCCCTGACACCAAAGTGAGACAATGACCGCAAACTCCCCTCCTCCATCTTGGAGGGGGGACGGATAACCTCCCGCAACAGCCCACCATGATGATATTCAACCTTGGGCCATTATTAAGGGAACCGGCAACCCTCTGTACCCTGTGGTGATAGGCTGCAGGCAGTGTAGACAGAGGAGGTGACTCCCTCCAGTCACCATCACCACCCTGCAGGGCCTGTCCCACATTCCCACCGCCTAAGTGGGGAAAATGGTAGCTACCACCCCCCTCCAGAATGGAGAGGAGTATGGGCAGCCTCAATTGACAGCCTCATAGGCAAATGCAGGGAGGGCTTCTGGTTGCCCAGAAACCCCCTCCCTCTTGGCAAGTTAAATGCCACCACATCATGCAGTTTAAGGGACAGAGGAGAGCTGCTGCACATGCCCAATGGTAGCAGCTTCTTCTATATAGTTTGCTCTGTGTGTGGATCTGAGTCCTCAGTCAGCGCACTGGACCAGAGAGTAGCTACCAGGAAGATGTGACAGGAGCCTTAGCATGAGGTGGGAGACTGTGTGCTTAGAAAGGTGAGTAGTGGTTCTATTATTTTTGTGTATTTATTTACTATGGTATGTTTAACTTTTTCCTGACATCTTATTTAGATTATTTAAATGTATGAAACAGCCTATATTAGAGACCATATATAATCTTGAATATTAATACTGTATACCATACAGTATCCAGTGTATAAAAATACCAATATTTACATTAATGTCCAGAGTCGTTACCAGGCTCCACCGCACCCCCAGACTCCTGCACTAGCTCGAATGTTCCACACAGTGGGAGATTGTGGACTCCATTTGGAAACCCCTCTCTAGAAATCCTGCATTTGCCACTGAGCCCCCACCCATGCCGCTCGGCCACGAGCAAGCTTTGGGGAATCCGGCAGCCCTCTGGATCCTGCAGTGATGCGGGGGATGGCTACAGGCGGAGCGGTAGAGCGGCCGGTGGAGACGACACTATGTCAATGTGAATTGGGGGTACAGTGTTGCATAGTACAATGTACTACAATGTCAAGTAATGGAACCAGTGCACCACTATGGAGCACAGCAATAACTGAGGCACTGCTATGGTGCAGAAAACAAACTAGGGCACTATTAGGGGGGCATAACATTAACAACTGCTGCGGAGAGGATTTGGAACTGGAGGATTCTAAAGAGCCGTCCCCTAACCATGAATCCCGATGGGTGGAGACTCATTACTTTTCTTTTAGTATAACTTTCTTTAACTTTTCTGATCTTCCCTATTTCCTAGCACCAAACCTACCGACATCTCTTGTATAGACATTTCCTATTTATCCTTTATAAGATGGTGTCTCAGGTGACAATGAATCCTGATTCCTCTGCACACATCACACTGAGCTGAGAGACTGTGACATGGTCACATTACCCCCATTCCCATGGTGTGTGCAGGAAATGGCGTCATCCTGGTGCATCAGCTGACAGTAGGTGTGACAGGATTGGTAGCATGTGTTACCCATCTATAGTCAGTGCAGGGGGTGAGTAATGTATGATCTGCACATTCTGAGGTCAGAGGATGAGGATTATACAATTATCAAAGAAACCTTTATAACCCATGTGTGTATTATAGTAAGTATTGGTGCCTGCTGCCGGAGGGTAGAGGTCTCTGTGCTGCACATCTGACTGGAAATGGGGATAAAGCAATTTCACAACATAAATATAAAAACAATGATCAGTGACTTGGTGCAATTTGTTGTTGTATAGAAATATACATCATGTTCCTTATACAATATAATATTTCTACCATTAATGTAGTTACCCCAGTAACCTTTATGCTCTTACATAACTTTCTTTCAGGACAGCTGAGAAGGATTCCCTCTAACAGTAATAGAAGACATTGTGGAAAGGGACATTGTTCTCCGATCAAGCCAACTACAGACGCCATTTCTTCTTACACCTCTGGGGGATTCACAAAAGCTATTCTCATTATCTGGATAGAAAAACATTAAACCACTAATTTGTTTCTCATCTAATACATGATGAGTCACACAGGAGAGAAACCACATCTGTGTTCTGAGTGTGACAGAAGCTTTACATGTAAATCAAAGCTTCTTAGACATCAGAGGACTCACACAGGAGAGAAACCATTTACATGTTCTGAGTGTGACAGAAGGTTTACATGTAAATCACATCTTCTCATACATCAGAGGAGTCACACAGGAGAGAGACCATTTATATGTTCTGAATGCAGCAAGTGTTTTTCCCAGAAGGCAGAGCTTGTTAGACATCTGAGGATTCACACAGGAGAGAAACCATTTAAATGTTCTGAATGCAGCAAGTGTTTTTCCCATAAGGCAGATCTTGTTATACATCAGAGGATTCACACAGGAGAGAAACCATTTCAATGTTCTGAATGCAGCAAGTGTTTTTCCCAGAAGAAACATCTTGTTAGACATCAGAGGACTCACACAGGAGAGAAACCATTTAAATGTTCTGAATGCAGCAAGTGTTTTTCCCAGATGTCATATCTTGTTATACATCAGAGGAGTCACACAGGAGAGAAACCATTTATATGTTCTGAATGCAGCAACTGTTTTTCCAAGAAGGCAGATCTTGTTATACATGAGAGGCGTCACACAGGAGAGACACCATTTATATGTTCTGAATGCAGCAACTGTTTTTCCAAAAAGAGATATCTTATTAATCATCAGAGGATTCACACAGGAGAGAAACCATTTACATGTTCTGAATGCGGCAAGTGTTTTTCCCATAAGTCAGTGCTTATTATACATGAGAGGCGTCACAGAGGAGAGAAACCATTTATATGTTCTGAATGCAGCAAGTGTTTTTTCCAGAAGTCAGATCTTGTTATACATGAGAGGAGTCACACAGGAGAGAAACCATTTACATGTTCTGAATGCAGTAAGTGTTTTACTATGAAGAAAACACTTGTTAATCACATGCGGAGTCACTCTGAGGGCCTGAATGCAGCAAGTGTTTCATAAGTAAGGGAACATGTATCACTACAATATGCAATCAGGGACTCCAGTTTTGATTTTTGAACGTGGCAAGTGTTTTATTTAATTTTTGATAAAGACAGGAGAGGTCATGACATGTGGACTTACAGTAAGCTGGGAACACACTGAGTGATATGCAGCTTTGTTCCATCAGATCAGACAGCAAATCACTCAGAATGGAGCATATCGGGCAGTGTGTATTCCCAATACGTGCGCTCCCACAGTTGCTAGCGATATCGCTAGTGTCCTTGTTTATGCTAATGAAGGGCATAACACAGTTGTTCCGTCCTTCATAAACAACGCTGCAGTGTGTATGAGCAATCTGGACTGACGGGCATTTGTTCCGATGTCGTAATGAATGCCCATCATCCCAGTGTGTACCCAGCTTTAGAGGTATTTCCCCCTTGGCTCAGTCTCTCTGTTAGCAACCCTCCTAACTTCTAGTAAAGTGAAATTGGGGTCTGCTGCACTGAAGGTGGGTGCCCAAAAAAGGGTGTAGTGCCTCATGAAAAACAGAGAAGTTGGTGACACTGCGCTCTCTTAGTGACAACGGTAGCCTATATGGGGTATGCAGCTGGGGGCGTGGCTGTATTACATCAGCCCTCCTTTAGTGACAAGAACAAGAAAAAATTGCTTCCTGCGCTTATCCCGAAATAAGAAAGAATAAAGAGACTGAATAATACAAATGAAAGGGTTTTATTTTTTGATGTATTAAAAAAAACATTACTGGCATTAGCCTAGATAAATGGAGAAAACTGTACCAAATATTTATATTCTCCGTATAACTACAAGGGAGGAGCTATTCTAAAAGAATTTCTGGGGTATAATAAATAATGAAATAAGGGATCGCCTAGTACCGGTACACTTTGTGGACAACACAAAGATTTACACAACATATAACATATAAATGTGCACAATGAAGCACTAGAATGCGTCTTACTCTATCTGCAATAGTGTATTCAACAGTCTTTGTATGTTCCCAGTAGCAGGGGTTAAAAAATGAACTCTTTATATATCCCAATGAAAAGAGCTTGGTCCGTGTGTGCACTCTGTGTTATGGGGGTCATTCCGAGTTGTTCGCTCGGTAAAAATCTTCGCATCGCAACGATTTTCCGCTTAATGCGCAATGTCCGCACTGCAACTGCGCCAAGTAAATTTGCTATGCAGTTAGAATTTTTACTCACGCTTTTTTATCGTTCTGGCGATCGTAATGTGATTGTATATACAAAGAGAAAAAAAGTATGACACTAGTTTGGGCGCACTCTTGTTATTAATTTTTGATAATGATCAAATGAGATAAAGGCCTAAAGCTTGATATTGACGTCTAGGGCTAGTACTCTGCTATCCTTTTAAATAACCTCAAAACAGGATATATTCTGCATGAATAGCCATATTTATATAATGAAAAATGTGACTGGAAGGAACACCAATTTATGTTGCAAAATAATGTGTGAAATGTTCAGATCTTAATTATACCTGGATAATTGCATAATGGAAGGTAGCTACATCACAAACTGCCTCTGTCTGCCTGAGATCTGTACAAACTTTGTTTGTATTAATGCGGCCCGGATTAGGGTTGGATTAGTGGGTGGGAGAGCCCACACACTATGAAATGATTTTTAGTAACTTGCCACTGTCTTTAATAGGTAATTCATAGGAAGATTAGGAAAGTAGTTGGAATCAGTGAAGTAGTGATACTGCTGTTGGCGTTAATACCATAGGAGGATCTTTCTACTTCACCGGGTATTCCCTAGTAGTCACCCGTCTAGGTACTGACCCAGCCCACCTCCGTTTAGCTTCCAAGATCGGACGAGATTGGGCGTGAACGGAGGGGTATGGTCGTAGAGAGAAATTGCCCTATATCGCCAATGAGAGTGCACCGAAACGGAAGGATAGATTCCTTCTCGGGAGAGAATATTACGGAATTATAAAATGATTGAATAAATACCGATAGATAATTAGGTGTGAATCTGCTGTCCACGTTAGACTGGCAAGACGTGTACCCTAGGGGACTGGTCCGCCTGAATCGTGGATGAGAGTTCACGTAAAGAAGGAAAGTGGGAACGTAGTCAAGAATTTACACAGTCATAAAGGATAAATATTTGGAGTTCTTGATTTCCTTAGGATCACCTGTCTGATTTAAATTGAATATATAAATCTTGGTGATAGTGGACAGTATCATGCGGATATCACAAAAAGGAAGGAAATACCGAAGAATGTAATCAGAATATCCATGTATTGACACATTGATATATATCTTTAGTACTATTATGCTGGGTACTGGATTTGGTATGTTCCACACATCCTATAAAATAACTAGAAAAACTGGTCACAACTGACAGTGGCAAAGTTCTGAGTTATTAACTGTCTCCTTGGTAACGGGTCGTCAGGGGGACAGTACCCTCGAGTTGCTTTTAAAGCACTGTCTGGCGCAGACCACTGGTGGAACCGAATGATATAAGTCCCACAAATGTAATTGCCTGAAGCACGCAGAGATATTCGTGCTTAGTATGCATACATAAAAATATATATATGAACAGATATGCAATGCTCCTTCTCTAGGGGCATGAGATATAGCACCAGTGGTTCCTGAAGAATATACAATTATTGGCTAAAGCATGAGGGTTCAACCCAACTGTGACAGAGATTTTGTGTGGATTTACCTTGTGTGTGCCTGTTAACACAGCAGAAAGAGCCTGTAATCAGGCAGTACAAAACAATTATTTATTATTACCACCCAGAGAAAATAAATATTTTTGTTTGAAAAATCCTGTGACTTTTAAGTAGCCAACAGGTGGTGTGCCTGTTAATACAGCAGAAAAAACAAATTGTTTAAATGTGCACTCCTATAATAGGGTATAGCAGGTGGTGTGCCTGCTGAACAAGCACAGAAAAAAACACACTGTTGAAAAATTGTGCACACCTGTCAAAGGTTAATAGATATCTCTATTTATGATAACAGATAGGTAAAGGTACCCACAAAAAGATGAATAAAGTATTAAATATCACCCATTTGGATGTCAGACGTAAGAGGTGCCCCTTACAAAGCACACCTATCGTAGGGTATTAGAAATCACATATTATAATGACAAATGGACAAAAATGCCCTAAATGAGATATGAAAAAATATTATTGAATATCACCCATTCAGATGTCCGACATGAGAGGTGCCCCTTAGAAAAAACGCGTTTCACCCGGTAACGGGCTTGTTCACTTTCATTCTGAGCAGCTACTGGAAGTCAGTGGCCTGAGTTTTTAATGGAGCCTGTAATTAGCGTCAGCCAATGACTGTCTTGAGGGCGGGGTTAGCCTGGACAGGTAATTATTGGACGGCCTGCTTGTGGGGAGGACTGATAGTGATGGATTAGCCAGAGTGGGGCGGAAGTTGTACTCACCACTTCCGCCCTCACTGTGTGGCTATATTGTGGACAGGGAAGGTGCCCGTGGTTATAGGTCCGCTTATGTGGGCTGTGGGTGGAATGCAAGTTGCCCCTGTGAATACCTGCTGTCAGGTTAACTGTAATCATAAGAGGGCCGCATCGGCGGTGTCCGCTGGAAAGCGTGTGTGGGCGGAAGTCGTCACCTTCACTTCCGCCCATACTCGGCTCCAGCGGGTTGGTATGGTTACTGTGTTGATCACGTGTGGGGAACGTGATCGGCATGCGCGTTGGGAGAAGTGTATGGGCGGAGGTCATTACCTCCACTTCCGCCCAAACTATGGCTCGGCGGGTTGCTATGGTTACTGAGATTAGCTTGCAGGGTGAAAGGACGGACGATGTATTCCGCTAAGAGCGGAAAGGTCTGCTGTACTTAAAGCCTTATGGTTGGGTACACAGGAATGTTAAGATATGCATAGGTCAGTAAATAAAAATAATAAATAATGAGAAGTAATAAATAAATAAAGAACAGAAGCAGGGAGGGGGGGAGTGGTCAGGGTGCTCCACCCCCTTACCTGCTGGGCTGATTAGACATATTGTGTCTGGGTTTATTTTAGGTGAAATGGGGCAAATGATGGCGCTCATGATCGTTAGGTAGGAAGGGGGGATAAAATATCAAGTGTACTGCTGTAAATCTATGAAGAAAATAAATAAAAAAATACATATAAAAATATAAAAAATATATATAAAAATAAAAAAATAAAAAATAAAAAAAAATATAATAATAATATAATAATAATATAATAATATAAAAATATATAATGATGATAAGTATAAAAATGTGTGAAAAAATGTGGTAAGTTATAGAAGCAAGGGTGAATTTTGGATTTCACATACAAAATCTTAACAAACACCATAGATTTCCAGATAATTTGAAGAAAGAGGAAAGACAAGCATTGAAACAACTGAATACCTGGAAAGATGTGGTTATTAAACCATCCGATAAAGGTGGGAATATCGTTCTCTGGCCCACTGAGATGTATACCATTGAGGCACTCCGACAATTGAATCAGACGGCCTGTTACAAGAAACTTTCCCACAATCCGATTCCACAATTCATGAGAGAATACTCCCAACTGATCGATGAAGCAGCATCTACTGGAACAATCACCAAACAGGAACATAAATATCTGTCTATCACCAATCCCAGGATACCCACCTTCTACCTCCTTCCCAAGGTCCATAAAAACATCCAAAGACCACCTGGCAGACCAATTATGTCTGGGAATGGAGGGATGCTAGAACAACCAAGTAGGTTCCTCGACTTACATCTGCGGGAATACGTGTTACATTTGCCATCTTACCTACAAGACACCTCAGACCTGCTCCGTAAGATACAAGACATTAACTTTGAGGAGCACTTTCTACTGGCTACTCTGGACGTAGAAGCCCTGTATACGAGTATCGATCACCAAGTGGGTCTCGAGGCAGTTAGACATTTTCTGGATTTCAGAAAGGATGATGATTTCAACTCCTTATTATTTAATCTGATGAAATTCGTATTAGAGAAGAACCACTTCACCTTCCAGGATCGCTTTTACTTACAAGTCAGGGGTACCGCGATGGGCGCGGCCTGCGCACCAACGTATGCTAACTTATTCCTGGGCAGATGGGAACAGACTCACGTTTTCAATGAACAGAATGACAGATACACTGATCATGTACTAATTTGGCTCCGCTACATAGATGATATCTTCATCATCTGGGACGGCACAGAGGAACTCCTGCTGGCATTCATTCATCATCTTAATAACAATAACCTAAATATTAAACTAACTCATACGATCAGCAAAGACAAGGTTGCCTTCTTGGACCTACAGGTCTATAAGTCTCCCGAGGGCACCTTAGCCACAGAACTCTACAGAAAAGAAACCGCCACTAACAGCATTCTCCTCCAAACCAGCGCACACTTCCCTCCCACAATTGAGAACATTCCCAAGGGAGAATTTCTGAGACTGAGGCGTAATTGTTCAGAGGTAGGTGTCTACAAGAGAAAAAGCCATGAATTGATAGATCGGCTCCGTGAAAGGGGATACAGTAAGCGCTCTCTGAAGCGGGCCCAAAAGGAAGCCCTACACACCAGTAGGGATAGTCTGATCTCTCAACGGCAACCCAAAAACAAGGATGAGGATACCAAAGTCAGGTTCATTGGAACCTTCTGTCCTGAATGGAAGCTCCTAAAACAGGCAATTGAAAAACATCTGCCCATTCTGCAATTAGATACGGACATATCACCGTATGTTGATTCCAAAATTAACATGAGCTGGCGAAGGTACAGAAATATCAAGGACCACTTGGTTAGAAGTCATTTTGTCCGTGAGACAACAAGACAAAGTCAGATAACGGACTACATGACAAGTGGGATACCAGCAAATACTAAAGTGACAGGCTCTTTTCCCTGTGGCAAATGCAAAATATGCCCCCATATCCTAAAAACAAACTCAGTGGTGGACAGATATGGAAAGAACATAAGGATTAAACAATTCTTCAATTGTGACACACAAGCATTAATTTATTGTGTTACGTGTAGCTGTGACGCAAGGTATATAGGCATGACAACGCGTAAACTCAAGGAAAGAGCCTTGGAACATCTGGGCACCTGTCGAAATGCCGCCACGGATCTTGCCAGGATGAAGCAGCTAACAACTGTTGCAAGACACTTCTACACCTTTCATAAGGATCACCAGAATGACTTCAAGATCTTTGGCTTGGAACAAATTCACCTGGGAATTAGAGGCGGTGACATTACCAAAGAACTCTTGAGAAAAGAGAGTGAATGGACTTTTAAGCTGAATGGTCTTCGACCCAATGGCCTTAATGAGAATATTAACTATAGTGTCTTTTTGTGAGATTCTACATGTATCGCACTCCCTACAATTAGTATTATCTAGATAGGTCTACCACCAAAACTCATCCTGTCACCAACCTTACTCATCCTGTCACCAACCTTTCCCATCCGCACCTCACACAGGACTAGTGCCACTCACCAATTTTTACTAGCAATACACCCTCATACCATCAGTCACATCACCTGCATAATGAGGTTTAGGCACTACTCACCCATACACCGTTTATCACAAAATTAATCCCTCCCCCCCCCCCTTTTTTCCCCACCTTCCCCCTTTTTCTCTTCCCCCCCCCCTTTTTTTCATGCCCAACAGTATACACCACTTTCCACACACCATTTTGCATCACTACAGGCACCTTGTATACAGCACATACCTTCGGTCATATATTAACCTAGTACACTTCAGACTCACCGCCAGGTTCCTGGGTATGTCAACCCAGTCAAGCATTTCACACCTCCACACCCATTAATCACTCACTGCATTCCTTCCCAATTACTACATTTCATTTCCTACACCCCCCTTTTTTTCCCCCCATCACTCACACTGTCCAAAATCCACCCACCCTTCCCCTATATGCACATCCAAAATTCACCCTTGCTTCTATAACTTACCACATTTTTTCACACATTTTTATACTTATCATCATTATATATTTTTATATTATTATATTATTATTATTTTTTATTTATTTTTTATTTTTATATTTTTATATATATTTTTTATATTTTTATATGTATTTTTTTATTTATTTTCTTCATAGATTTACAGCAGTACACTTGATATTTTATCCCCCCTTCCTACCTAACGATCATGAGCGCCATCATTTGCCCCATTTCACCTAAAATAAACCCAGACACAATATGTCTAATCAGCCCAGCAGGTAAGGGGGTGGAGCACCCTGACCACTCCCCCCCTCCCTGCTTCTGTTCTTTATTTATTTATTACTTCTCATTATTTATTATTTTTATTTACTGACCTATGCATATCTTAACATTCCTGTGTACCCAACCATAAGGCTTTAAGTACAGCAGACCTTTCCGCTCTTAGCGGAATACATCGTCCGTCCTTTCACCCTGCAAGCTAATCTCAGTAACCATAGCAACCCGCCGAGCCATAGTTTGGGCGGAAGTGCAGGTAATGACCTCCGCCCATACACTTCTCCCAACGCGCATGCCGATCACGGTCCCCACACGTGATCAACACAACCATACCAACCCGCTGGAGCCGAGTATGGGCGGAAGTGAAGGTGACGACTTCCGCCCACACACGCTTTCCAGCGGACACCGCCGATGCGGCCCTCTGATAAAGCTAAATATTTATCTTATATAAAACACTTTAAGAGGTCTAAGAACACTGTACGCTATCTACGTAAGAAGTACCGTAAGGGTACGCAAGTTGCGTAGCGATCGCTCAACCGTAGTCGAGACGCTCAAGCGTCACGTTCGCTTACGGCCCAGTGATCACAGGCAGGCACGTTATTGGCTGCCGACTAACGTAATGATTCGCTGTAGCGTAGCGGACGCTCGAGACCACGAGGAGATCACCAGCGATGCAGACGCTCACAACGTTAAACCTTTATATCTATACCTTTAACAATGAGATACACAGTAAACCTTAGTGTAGAGACAGAGTGTAAGTGCAACCTGGTGTAACCTGATTAACTACAAAGCTGCTTGAGCGTCACCGACGCTCAGAGAATACTTAACACTATAAGAAATACACAGATACCTGGGCTTAGGGTCCGAAACCTATTATATGTATTATGACTATTATACTTGCAAAGGGAATCACAGTACAAATGATACACTACAATATAACATAAACCAACTAACCAGATAACTATACAGGAAATACAATACAATACAATAAAGGGAAAATACGAGAGAAAGAGAAAGGAGAGATGAGAGAGATGAGAGATGATGGCTCACAGTAAGACAATATGATTACGGAGAAAACTTACGCACAATGGGAAACGATCGCATGCGCCTCGATATCCAGCTCCCGATTATCAGCAATGAGAACCGTTGATGAGAGTGAAGTTGGATATGGTCGGCCTGCCTATTTATGCCCCACACACAATACAATTCAATGGTCCCTACAATCTCATTGTCCATTGGACACAGGAATTCGGCTTCGCATTATAACAAAAGGTCATAGGTTGATTCATACAGGTGGGCTGTGACTGTTTCCAACTGTTCAGGTGGGTGGGATACAGGTTTTCCCGCCGCATGACTAAATAAGAACAAATAATAGAATATGGACATAACTTGTTATGTCCATAACTATTCGCACGAGCGATTAATCCGCTCCAAACCAACACCGGAATATTGCTATTTAAATACTCTTCCGATGGGTACCAAACACTACTGTATGACTCCTGTTAGACCCTTCGTACAATACAAAGAGGAATCTCTCCGTTCAGGAACATGCTATGTTAATCAAACTTTCAGAATCTATCAAAGGGACCATGATCTACAAAATACATTATTAGTGAAAATATGTAACGAATGAGTCGCACGCTACGATTACATACACTCTACCGTAAATACGCATACCGAGCACCAGCGGGTGCACGCAACAGCGGGTATACGCATTCACGGGAGAGCGCACGCATGCGCAGCGCGGACCTGAATGAGGTGCAAATATGGCAGTGTGCATAGAGATATTTTTCTGACTTTGACAGTCCACCCTTTGGCAGTCAATAATAACTGCCACCTTCTAAAACATTTCAAAAGGAGAAAAATATATGTCAGGGGTTAATTCATTTCCATGGTTGGGTAAGGGAGGAGAGAGGAGTAGGTGGGAAGAGGGTATGACCTAGTGAGATAGCAGAAGCATGTGTGTATGAGTCCATGTTTGGGGGGTCATGTATCATCGTGCCGTACGTGTTGTAAATCAAGCTTCGAGGTATTGCGAAGTATACATTTGAATTCCTTCTTATCCCGTATTAAGGGTCTGTGGATGGGCTGTCAAACTCTACCGAGCTCATTTCGGCTTTCAGTTGTAACAAAATGGGGAAGCACATTTTAGTTGATGATGCATGAATGGGGAAGGTATGTGGTTGCTGATATCTGTGCCTGTATTCCCTATCGACTATGTGTGTCATTACCTGAGGGTTGTAGAGATGAAGATAAAGAACACTTATGGAAAATGCAGTAATATTCTATGTCAGGTTAATTGTACATCTGTCGGCGGAAGTTTTGTTCGGTATCAGTTGAAAGTCGTCTTCTTTGCGCTGTTTTGCCCATTAGGGGTGAGCAAAAAGCTTTGTCAAAGCCATTAGATTTACAAAAAATGTTGGGCTAGCGTAAGTTTAAGAATTCTAGGGAAACTGGGGATCCATGGCAAAGTTCATCAAATGTCCGTATCTCAAGTGGTCAAAACTTCTTCTTCGGTCAATCCGTTGTCTGTATGGCGTCTTGTCAACTTCCTCGTCCAAGGGGGTCTTGTTATCTTGGAGAAAAACCAGAAAAACAGGTGAAAGAAACGGACCGTATAATCGCATTTTCATCACATCATTGTTTCTATCGTTGGGTCATAAATCAAATCCAGGTTAATTACAGTTTCCTCACTCCTCAAACTCATCACTCTTGTACTTTGTTTGCACCTCATTAAAGCCTGCCCGCATCTAAATATCAATCCAATCGATATAACGACACCCAAGATACATAGTAGAAACTTCCCAACATCCTTGAGCCCAGTCTCCCAAACCGGAGAACCAATTTCGCGGGTTCAACCATGACACCCAACCAGTCAGCTCATTACCTACAGCAGCAAGAGTGAGATTGTGTTTTCGGCGAAATTCCCACTTCAATTGGAGAATATCGTCCATCTGTTGGTCTATGACCTCTACCGGATCCTCGGTGCTATTCGTGATATACGTGCAACACTTCACGCCGTACTGTGTTGCCAATGTAACACAATATCCGCCTGTCACTGCTGTGAGGTAATTAAGAACCATTCTATGCTGTACCAGTTCTGTTTTGTAAGCTTGGAGTTCCCTTCCAGTATATCTAAACGTGTCGTCATACATTTCAGTGATATTATCTAACAAATTTGCGAGCGCAGAGATGTATCTATAATTCATCACTCCTCGAGCGGTGCGAGTGAAATCTAACGCCACCAGAACCTGAATCCCGGTGGATTCATGGATCAGATCAGAGGCCGGATGCTCTAACCTTTCTGACAGTTGTCTTTTAACGAGGTGCTCGTAATGAGTGTGAGTATAAGGAGCTTGGGCACCACGGTGTATGTCTTTAATTTTGTCATGTGTTACAGTCATTACTTCAGGCAATACTTTTCCAATATAACACAATCCTTCAGAGTTTGGGGTAAGCCACTTGTACGCCTTTCTCCCACATATGAAATATGCATCATCGGGGAGAACATATGGGACGGAGAAGGACATAACCATATTACACACTTTTCCAGGTGAAATCTCCTGATCCTAATTCTTCCATCTGCTTAATGCACGTATCAGGCTGTACGATATGTGCACAGTATCCTGGTGATACTTCTCCAACTCTAGTAATCCTATTTCCTAAGGTATATCTATACCTGAAAGACTTTCCTCTACTGGCTATGTGGCGTACAAGCTCTGTATCTGTAGGCATTCTATCTGCTCTATGCGAAAAGGTCATGGTGTGGTTACTCCATGACACTTCCCAATTTCCCGGCTTTCTGGGGTTGGAGATGTTGAAACATAATAGGGACCTATCCACATGGTATTGGTGGAGCTTCAAACTAGGAGGGCTGGAGATATTAAACCTCCGGTCCACCGGTCTCCCACCATTTAACTCAAGTACCTCCCCTATCGTTAAAGGAAATGGTACTAGCCCTGATTTGCTATGACCTTGAGGTACTTGAGAGCATACCCAACAATCTGTTTTGTTTAACACATTACCCACTAAGGAGTGATAGTCACTCAATGGATGCCGGTCCATATGGATATTAAAACTGGATTGGCATTTCTTAATGCACCCATCCTCAATGACATTGTTACAAAGCCTACAGATACAGTTTTCTTCAGCTAACAATCCGTCACAATTTCTTCTATGGTCAATGCTATCGGATCGTTTTCTGATACTCGCCTTTGCTTGTTGGTTAGGTTGATCTTGGAAAACTACGCCTCCATCTTTATCATCAGAACCCATTCCAGACCCTCTCTCGACCTCCATGGTACTCTCGCCGGAACAGACTGCTCTGGTCAACATCATGGTTAACAGGAAAATCCGGATCACAGTCTCTTGGGGCAAGTCCATCTTTGAGGAGGAAATGGAGAAGAATGAGAAGGGGGAAAAAGAAATTTCAAGGGAGAGGGGATGGGAAGTGGAGAAAAACAATAAAAGGGAGTGGGGAGTCGACAACAGCTCTCGGTCTTCAAGGCTCAGGTGCCGCCTCAGTCCTCCTGGAACAGACACTCCAGTGATACAACCTCTACCGTCTGTTCCTTATCACGGGACTTCTCTGGATCAGCAACCTTCTTGCAGTGGGATGAATGGACCCAAGTCTCTCTCTCAGCAACCTTCAATGCTGTAGTGCTAGTCAATAAGACCTGGTACGGTCCTTCCCATCTGTCAATAAGGCAACCTGAGCGTAGAAAATTCCGTATCATTACATAATCCCCAGGTTCAATGTCATGACAATTACTATCAGGTAGATCAGGAATCACCAACTTCAGATTATCATTTTGATTCCGTAACTGTTTGCTCATGTTAATCAAGTACTTTACAGTTACTTCATTGTTACATTTCAAATCATCCTGAGGGTTAATCATGACATGCGGTTGTCGACCAAACAAGATTTCAAAAGGAGACAGATTAAGAGGGGACCTGGGAGTGGTTCTGATACTGTACAATACAATGGGTAAAGCTTCTGGCCATGTCAATCCTGTCTCTGCCATCACTTTACTCAATTTATTTTTAATAGTGCTGTTCACTCTTTCGACCTTCGCACTTGCCTGTGGACGGTACGGAGTGTGCAGCTTGCTATCAATTCCCATCAACTTACACATTCCTTGAAAGACATCACCTGTAAAATGGGTAACCCTATCACTTTCGATTATTCTAGGGATACCATATCTACATACAAATTCCAGCACAATTTTCTTAGCTGTAAACATAGCGGTATTTGTAGCCGCAGGAAATGCTTCGACCCAGTTCGAGAAAACATCTATACAGACAAGTACATATTTCAAATTCCGACAAGGGGGTAATTGGATTAAGTCAATCTGTATTACCTGGAAAGGGCCGCCGGCAGGTGGGATATGGGATGGTTCTGTAGGTATTGCTTTTCCAATATTCTTTCTCAAACAAGTAAGGCATGACATTGCTCTTTTACTCGCATGAGAGGAGAATCCTGGGGCGGACCAATATGCTCTTACCAACTTGCACATCCCCTCCTTGCCTAGATGAGTCAGCCCGTGAGCTGCTTCAGCCAGACATGGAAGGTATGCTCTGGGTGCCACCGGTTTACCATGTCCATCCGTCCAGAGCCCTGAGGACTCCTGGCCATATCCCTTTGCCTTCCAGACTGCCTTTTCCTGTGTGGAACACAAATTTTGCATTTCACACAACTTCTGTGTGTTAATGGTATTAAATACCATCAATTGTGTGGTGTCTGTCTGTATGGGGGTAGCAGCTGCTAACTTAGCCGCTTCGTCTGCTCGGCTGTTACCAAGTGATACCGGGTCTTGGCTATATGTGTGTGCTTTACACTTGATAACAGCCACTCTGTCGGGTTCCTGTATCGCTGTTAGAAGCCTTTTTATGTGAGCTGCATGCGCTACCGGTGTACCAGCTGCCGTCATGAAATTTCTGAGACGCCATAGGGCTCCGAAATCATGGACTACCCCAAATGCGTACCTAGAATCGGTGTAGATATTGGCTGACTTACCCTTAGCCAATTCACATGCTCTGGTTAGGGCGACCAGTTCAGCCACCTGGGCTGAGTGAGGTGGGCCTAGCGGTTCCGCTTCTATGGTGTCTTGGTCATCTACGACTGCGTATCCAGTACACAAGTCTCCCGAGTCTGACTGTCTATGACAACTACCGTCCGTGTAGAACGTGAGTTCTGCATCTTCCAGTGGGTTGTCACTGATGTCAGGCCTTGCGGTAAAATTTTGGGTCAAATATTCCATACAATCATGTGTATCTTCCTTTGTATTAAATCCTCCTTCCCCATCACTCTCACCTTCCACCCTTTGTGCCTGACCAGGCACACCTGGGAGATATGTTGCAGGATTTAAGGCACTGCATCTCCTTATGGTGATGTTTACGGGGGCCATTAGTGCCAATTCCCATCTTGTAAATCTCGCTGATGAGACGTGTCTGGTTTGGGCAGAATTCAATAAGGCTGACACTGCATGTGGCGTATGGATTGTGAGGTTGTGGCCTAGCACGACATCTTCGCTTTTTGTCACTAGCAATGCTATCGCAGCAACGCTTCGCAAGCATGTGGGGAGGGATCGCGCTACCGTGTCTAGCTGAGCGCTGTAGTATGCAACTGGCCTGCTGGCATCACCGTGCTTTTGGGTTAGTACACCTGCCGCGCAACCAGCACTTTCTGTTCCGTATAGTTCAAAGGGTTTCCCATAGTCTGGCATACCTAATGCTGGTGCCTGCGTTAGGCACTGTTTGAGTCTCTCAAATGCCATCTCAGACTCGTCTGTATGCGAAATCCGACCAGGTTTGTTTGAGGAGACCATTTCCTGCAAAGGTAACGCCAAAATGGAAAACCCTGGGATCCAATTACGGCAATACCCACACATTCCTAAAAACGTTCTGATCTGTTGCTGGGTTTGTGGCAGAGTCATGTCTCTAATTGCTTGGATTCTATCAGCGGTCAGGTGTCTCAGTCCTTGTGTTAGACAGTGTCCCAAATATTTTACCTTAGTTTGGCATAATTGTAACTTATCTTTGGAAACCTTGTGTCCTGTGTCTGAAAGATGAAACAGGAGCTGTTTCGTATCCTTCAGGGATGCTTCCAGTGAATCTGAACACAGCAGTAGATCATCCACATACTGTATCAATACTGATCCACTCTCTGGTTGGAAAGACTGTAAACAATCATGCAAAGCCTGAGAAAATATACTTGGACTATCTATGAAACCTTGGGGTAATCGAGTCCACGTGTATTGGACTCCTCTGTATGTGAATGCAAACAAATATTGGCTGTCAGGGTGTAGAGGTACCGAAAAGAAAGCGGAGCAGAGGTCAATAACAGTGAAAAATTTGGCAGTGGGAGGGATTTGCATTAGGATGACAGCTGGATTTGGCACTACGGGGAACTGACTCTCAACTATTTTGTTAATCCCCCTTAGATCCTGCACTAGCCTGTAACCCCTCCCTCCACTCTTTTTAACAGGGAAGATGGGACTATTGGCAGTGCTGGACGTTCTTACCAGAATGCCCTGTTGTAGCAAGCGCTCTATTACTGGGAAAACTCCTAACTCCACCTCTGGCTTCAGAGGATACTGTGGGATTTTTGGAGCTATCCTACCATATTTTACTTGTACAACTACTGGAGCTACGTTTGCCATTAATCCAGTGTCCTGTCCGTCTTTTGTCCAAAGTGACTCTGGTATCTGAGATTTCATCTCTTCTACTTGGGATGGATTCCTATTTGTCATAATGGTATGTGACATTAATTTTGATGGGGAGTCTAACATGTCTCGCACTTCCTGAGCGTGTTTCTCAGGCATGTCCAAGAATACACCTTCAGGAGTACAATAAATGACGCACCCCATTTTACACAGTAAGTCTCTTCCCAGGAGATTGGTTGGTGCCGATGCAGCCAGCAAAAAGGAATGCTTGGTATGCAAAGGCCCTATTGTAATCTCGGCTGGTTTGCTAACAGGGTAGTGCTGGACTACTCCCGTTACTCCCATGGCTGGAATTGTCCTACCAGTGGTTCTCATGCCCACTGTCGAATTTATCACTGACTTGGCCGCCCCTGTGTCTACAAGAAAGTTTAAAGTTTTACCAGCTACATTAATTGCGATCTCGGGTTCACTTCCAAGGCTTGCAATCAACTTTACTGGCTGCAGATTACAGGTATGGCCACACCCCTATTGGGTATGGTGACCTGCCTGAATCCCGCTGGCAGCAACTACTTGTGAGGGAGATAGCTGGGAACTACCAGAGGCATGCCAATCTCTGTTCGGGGGATATCTTTTTGTTTCCCCTGTATGTGGCTCATAACTCCGTCTCTGTGGACCCTGATCCCAATGTCGTGTGTCGTGTCGTTGTCTAGGGGGTTGGTAAGATTTTTGCATATTTCTCGATCTACAGTCTCGTGCAAAGTGTCCCTGTCTGTGACAAAAATAACATGTTACCACAGTTGACTTACCCACAGGGTTTGGTGGTACATACGCAGGCTGCTTTGTGGTCAGAGCCTGTATACTTACTGACATTAGCTTATCACTTTGCGACTCCCTGTGTCTGGTGATGATTCGGTTGTGATCAATAGCAGCCTCTCTCAAAGTGGACACTGACAGACCTCGCCAACATGGTTGCGTGGTCTGTACCCTTGCCTTTAATGTTTCCTTTAAACCATCCATGAGTACAGATACTGCTACTTCTTGATGGGTTGGATTGGTCCTAATGTCCTCTATACCAGTGTACTTTGCCATTTCTAATAGTGCCCGGTGAAAATATTCTGCAGCTGTTTCCGACTCTTTTTGTTTAATGGAGAATATTTTGTTCCATTTAACAACTGCTGGGAAATACTCCTTTAACTGTAAGTTTATCCTCTTTACGTTATCTTTGTTGTACACATCTGTAAGAGGTACATCCAGGTCTAGTCCACAATCAGCTAAGAATTGAGCTGAGTCGACATTGGAGGGTAAACAAGCACTTAGCAATATCTGCCGATCTTTATTATTGGGCTCTAAAGTGTTTCCTAGGTCTGTGATGTATTTTTGGCTGGCAACTAAATCTTTTCTAGGGTCAGGGAATTCAGACACTATGGTCCTTAATTCCATTCGGGAAAATGGGCTGTACATGGCAATGTTCCTTATGGGCGTGGCTCCTGATACGTCTGTTTTCCCATTGGGAACTGCTATTACCCTAACAGGAGTAATTCTAACAACCTCATTCTGTGTAGATTCTACAGGCTGTGTTGAAATAGTTTCAGCATAATGCATGGTGCCGTACTTACCCTTTGATACGACCTCGCCTATCCCTCCGCTAGGGGCCTTTACTAATCTCGTGGGTAGTGCTGTGCCTACTGTGGTCTCTGCTATGGTGGCTGCGAGAGAGAGCGCTGAAATCGTTGCCGCTTCGTCCTCTTGATCACACTCCTGAGGAAAGTTCAGAACAGGGTACAACTTGCACGGGTTAATACTTGCATGGGTTAATGGGTTAACATTATCATTAACATTTACATGGTTACTAAGTGATTGTGTGTTACACCTTAGTGCGTCTTTCTCCGCAATCAACTTCTCTCCTGCTATATATGGTGGCGGCGGGGCCGTGGCAATCAGTTTTCTGTTAGAGCCAGATCCCGCCGCCTGAGCCAAACCTCTCTGTATCTCACCTTCCTGTTGCCACAACTGTAAATAATCATAATGCTGAACTCGTCTCTTTGTTGATTTTATGAGACATATCCTCCTCCTTAAATTTTGTAACACCTCTGGGCTGAAGCTACCTATTCTTGGGAATTTCTCCCTGTCTTGTACCGTCATTCTCTCCCATTCATCACATAAAACCTCTGTGTGACTTCCATATTTTTCACACATTACGTACCTGGCCGATCCTACTGGACGGTTTACAGAGTCAACCCGAACCGAGGTTGATCGCCCCCTTCCTGAACAACTGGCCCCCATAATCTGCAGGCGTTGCTTGCTCTACCTCTGATCTCTATATCAGGGTCTTCAGCGAACCCTTACAGAAAACCAAATTATTCACGATAGGCAGACGGTGAAGTTTACCGAGCACCCCACTCGCTCGCCCACGCCGACCAATGCGACCTGATCACACCGATATGGTGCTGGCGCACTCGACCCAGGGCACCTATAAACCTTTGTTTACTGGAACATGCGAGGGTTATCCGCAGAACACTTACTCTTTCCAGTAAAGGTGGGGTTGTTGGATAATTCCTGAGTGACCAGCGAACTTCCCTTCTTAAAAATAAAAAATTACACAAATCACGTCAGAATGTACAAATAGCGTTTGTGACCCCTTTACTCTAATGGTACTAGGTCAGATTACTAACTACTCTACACAATTACGTGCAGTACAGTCGTTCAGCACACAAGCAACTAAACTTATGTACGGAAAGACCAATGGAATCGAAAATTGCGGCTGCGAATTCCTTCAGCGAGCTTGTATGGCCTATATGGGTGTTGCACCAACCCTTTTCGGTGTTGTGCCTGTGGACTGTATAGCGGACTTCCTTGTTTACTGTACCTGGACCTGCTGGTCTTGTTTCTATACGACCTCCTGGTCTGACCTCCTGGTCTTGTTCTATACTGGTCCGCTATACTCTAATGCTCAAATATTGTGTTTAACCAAGGATGCCTCCCTAGCCACCGTGTATGTCACTTACACGTATGTTCCTCACGAGTACTCGGTGATTTCTTTTGGTTCAACCTCCAAGTTATATAAACTTATGTAATACAAAAACACTCACTCATCACATGTACACTTTTGCTTCTATTTCTATTTCTGCGCAGAAATTTTTCCTTTAGCTCAGCTGTGTTACCAATTAGGAGCTGTTAGGAATGTTTGTGTTTGTTTTTTGCCTTGCATTACCTCATTCCTGCCTCTAGGGGTCTCACCTGTTGCCTCAGGTCTGAATGGCAGTTGCACACTGCCTCTGCAGGGTAATTACATGATTGTGTGCACCTGCAGCCCAACACCTGGGGCTGCTATTTAACTCCAGCTCACAGGCACCTAGTTGCAGATCATTGTGGTTCCGTATGGAGTGAGACTGGGCTCTCTCCAGTAACCCTGTTCAGATTCTGCCTTATTTGCTTCTTGGAGACTTCCCTGCAGTTTGCTAAAACGCATGTGCCTTGCTTCTGGACTTCTTACCCTGCCGGTTCAGCATCTACATTTCTGGACTATTATTTGCAGTTTGTTTCCATTCCTGCCTGATCACTTCATTTTTTTGGTATGTTATTTTTCCCCTGCTTGATTTAAACCCGGATTTCTTCATGTTTATTTTGCATTTATGTTTAACCTGAAATATTCCATTTATCGTGTTTTGTTCCATATAATCAAGCATCCAGTTTATATTTATTTTTACCACCACTTTTTCCATAATAAACTTTACTTAATTTTCACCTGGCTTCAGCTGACATCTTTCCAAGCACGCACACACAGAGAACTCTAGAAATCGTTACAGAATGATCTGCCAAAATAAACGTGTGCAGGAGTTTTGTTTTGATTTAGCTGAATCTCATAAAATGGCTTCACTTCAGAAAGGTTCCCTGCCTCTCAAGTTTTTGCCGTTTTTGAGTTCTGCATTGCTGGTGGATTTCAGAGAGAAACTGGAGGGTATTCAAATCCTATCTTCAGAGATACTGTCTGCTCTGCCTGAAGATTCAGTAAGATTACCTGCTCCCTTTAAGGAGACGCAGGAAAAAAGGGGAAAAGATCAGTCTGGTGCTCTCAATTCTGGCTGCTGTTTTTCTAGCGTAAGCAAAGGCAAGTTTTGGAGTTTTCCACGACCCAGTCTCTCTGAGGAAGAAAGGAGACATAGAAGGGATAAGAAGCTCTGTTTTTATTGCGGCAGGTCGGGACATTTTATTCAGTTATGTCCTGCTCGCAAACATAAAAAGAGCTTTTCTCATTCTGCCATAGTGCCAAATTCTGCTCAGTTATGCCACTGTGGTGCTCAAATTTCGAAAGGAGGGGTGTCCGGCCAAGCGACCCCAGGAGGGGTGTCCGGCCAAGCGACCCCAGGAGGGGTGTCCGGCCCAGCGGCTCCAGGAGGGGTGTCCGGCCCAGCGGCTCCAGGAGGGGTGTCCGGCCCAGCGACTCCAGGAGGGGTGTCCGGCCCAGCGACCCCAGGAGGGGTGTCCGGCCAAGCGACCCCAGGAGGGGTGTCCGGCCAAGCGACCCCAGGAGGGGTGTCCGGCCCAGCGACCCCAGGAGGGGTGTCCGGCCCAGCGACCCCAGGAGGGGTGTCCGGCCCAGCGACTCCAGGAGGGGTGTCGGTCCCTGCTGCCCTTGCCTTCGGGCATGAGGTCCCTGCTGCCCTTGCCTTCGGGCATGAGGTCCCTGCTGCCCTTGCCTTCGGGCATGAGGTCCCTGCTGCCCTTGCCTTCGGGCATGAGGTCCCTGCTGCCCTTGCCTTCGGGCATGAGGTCCCTGCTGCCCTTGCCTTCGGGCATGAGGTCCCTGCTGCCCTTGCCTTCGGGCATGAGGTCCCCGTTGCCCTTGCCTCACGGCATGAGGTCCCCGTTGCCCTTGCCTCACGGCATGAGGTCCCCGTTGCCCTTGCCTCACGGCATGAGGTCCCCGTTGCCCTTGCCTCACGGCATGAGGTCCCCGTTGCCCTTGCCTCACGGCATGAGGTCCCCGTTGCCCTTGCCTCACGGCATGAGGTCCCCGTTGCCCTTGCCTCATGGCATGAGGTCCCTGTTGCCCTTGCCTCACGGCATGAGGTCCGAGAGGTGTCCGCTTTGCCAGAGGTCCAAGAGGTGTCCGCTTTGCCAGAGGTCCAAGAGGTGTCAGCTTCGCCAGAGGTCCAAGAGGTGTCCGCTTCGCCAGAGGTCCAAGAGGTGTCCGCTTCGCCAGAGGTCCGAGAGGTGTCCGCTTCGCCAGAGGTCCGAGAGGTGTCCGCTTCGCCAGAGGTCCGAGAGGTGTCCGCTTCGCCAGAGGTCCGAGAGGTGTCCGCTTCGCCAGAGGTCCGAGAGGTGTCCGCTTCGCCAGAGGTCCGAGAGGTGTCCGCTTCGCCAGAGGTCCGAGAGGTGTCCGCTTCGCCAGAGGTCCGAGAGGTGTCCGCTTCACCAGAGGTCCGAGAGGTGTCCGCTTCGCCAGAGGTCCGAGAGGTGTCCGCTTCGCCAGAGGTCCGAGAGGTGTCCGCTTCGCCAGAGGTCCGAGAGGTGTCCCCTTCGCCAGTGGTCCGAGAGGTCCCCGCCTTGCCAGAGGTCCGAGAGGTGCCCGCCTTGCCAGAGGTCCAAGAGGTGCCCGCCTTGCCAGAGGTCCACGTCTTGCCAGAGGTCCGAGAGGTGCCCGCCTTGCCAGAGGTCCACGCCTTGCCAGAGGTCCGAGAGGTGCCCGCCTTGCCAGAGGTCCGAGAGATGCCCACCTTGCCAGAGGTCCACGCCTTGCCAGAGGTCCGAGAGGTGCCCACCTTGCCAGAGGTGCCCGCCTTGCCAGAGGTTCAAGAGGTGCCCGCCTTGCCAGAGGTCCGAGAGGTGTCCACCTTGCCAGAGGTCCGGCCAAGGTCTGTCCGGCCCCAGGAGGGGGTTCTGCCTGCCCAGCCCCAGGAGGGGGTTCTGCCTGCCCAGCCCCAGGAGGGGGTTCTGCCTGCCCAGCCCCAGGAGGGGGTTCTGCCTGCCCAGCCCAGGAGGGGGATCTGCCTGCCCAGCCCCAGGAGGGGGTTCTGCCTGCCCAGCCCCAGGAGGGGGGTCCGCCTGTTCAGCCCCAGGAGGGGGTTCCGCCTGTCCAGCCCCAGGAGGGGGTTCCGCCTGTCCAGCCCCAGGAGGGGGTTCTGCCTGTCCAGCCCCAGGAGGGGGTTCCGCCTGTCCAGCCCCAGGAGGGGGTTCCGCCTGTCCAGCCCCAGGAGGGGGTTCCGCCTGTCCAGCCCCAGGAGGGGGTTCCGCCTGTCCAGCCCCAGGAGGGGGTTCCGCCTGTCCAGCCCCAGGAGGGGGTTCCGCCTGTCCAGCCCCAGGAGGGGGTTCTGCCTGTCCAGCCCCAGGAGGGGGTTCTGCCTGTCCAGCCCCAGGAGGGGGTTCCGCCTGTCCAGCCCCAGGAGGGGGTTCCGCCTGTCCAGCACCAGATAGAGGTGCCTGCCATGTTCGAAATCCAAGATTTGCCTGAGGAACTGCCTTACTTTTACGGCAATATCTCTCACTGTTTAGCTCTCTTCAGATATTTTCTGAGTTTTGATGACTTGTCCCCTATAGATATCATCGCTAACTTATGTATGAGATTCAGAGGGAGGGCCTTGAAGTGGGTAAATGGTCTGATAGATAAGGGAGATCCAGTGTTACAAGATTTGCCCGCTTTCCTCAAGGCTGTGACCGAAAGATTCAGTCCACCAACTGTCCTCACTCTCCTAGATGAGTCTACTAAGGTGTGCCCCTCTGAGAACCTGCCTTTGCAGTCTGGGGAGCGCCCTCAGTTTTTCAGATGTGGGCAGGTATCTCTAGGTGTTCACACAGATTGCTCGGCAAGTTTAACATCTACAAGTTTACCATCCGCTCTTGATTCCATCCAGGAAAATAAGAGGTCAGTTCTACCGCTGGGTGGTGGCTCCGACTCTGAGAGTGAGCTTCTGGATGATCCGAAACTCGTTTTTGATGGACCTGTATTGCCTAAAAGTGTCTTTGTGACACCTTCAAATAGGGTTAGGCAACCCATTAAGAAAAAAGGAAAAAAGAAGAGAAGGTGAACTTTGAGGCGTCTGGAATCCGCCTGTTTAAGGGGGGGATAATGTTAGGAATGTTTGTGTTTGTTTTTTGCCTTGCATTACCTCATTCCTGCCTCTAGGGGTCTCACCTGTTGCCTCAGGTCTGAATGGCAGTTGCACACTGCCTCTGCAGGGTAATTACATGATTGTGTGCACCTGCAGCCCAACACCTGGGGCTGCTATTTAACTCCAGCTCACAGGCACCTAGTTGCAGATCATTGTGGTTCCGTATGGAGTGAGACTGGGCTCTCTCCAGTAACCCTGTTCAGATTCTGCCTTATTTGCTTCTTGGAGACTTCCCTGCAGTTTGCTAAAACGCATGTGCCTTGCTTCTGGACTTCTTACCCTGCCGGTTCAGCATCTACATTTCTGGACTATTATTTGCAGTTTGTTTCCATTCCTGCCTGATCACTTCATTTTTTTGGTATGTTATTTTTCCCCTGCTTGATTTAAACCCGGATTTCTTCATGTTTATTTTGCATTTATGTTTAACCTGAAATATTCCATTTATCGTGTTTTGTTCCATATAATCAAGCATCCAGTTTATATTTATTTTTACCACCACTTTTTCCATAATAAACTTTACTTAATTTTCACCTGGCTTCAGCTGACATCTTTCCAAGCACGCACACACAGAGAACTCTAGAAATCGTTACAGGAGCAGGATCTGTTAATTAAATTTCGGACACCAAAAATAGACTTGCGTTATTTATCGCCTGTTGCGCTATTTACCACTTTGCGCTACTTATCGCGTTGCGTTACTTCTCGCACTGCGTTACTTATCAACTTATCGTGACTTGAGCTACGTGGGTGTAACCGGACGCTCCGTTGCGTAATATACGCTGCGTGCGTCTGCCTTTGGATTGCGTACGCAAGTCTTTGTTAGAGACACGTGCACGCAAAGCAAAGATCCACCGTAACACAATTTATACTTTTATCAATGTAGATGATCCCTGATCATCTACCACGCACCACACTGACTTCGCCTTATCTCCCAGGCAAAACTGTGTGTTTGTCTACACTTTAACTATCTTACTTCTATTCTTAAACTATGAAATAACAGCAAATCTCTTTTAGCACTTTTATCAACTATAAAACTGGCAGACAGGAGAGTGATATACGAAAATGAAAAGGAAAATGCAGATATATATATATGTGCGTGCGTGTGTACGCAAGACAGAAAAATAAACAGTTTTAAAAGACACTAGCGTTTTGTTCTTACCTCCGGTTCCCGGATTCCTTCAGCACCCTTTACCTAAGCGAAGCAGACGCTTATCCCGTCAGCACTACGAAGGATAAACCTCCCGCCTTTTGCTGAGGGATAATGTCTGCTGATCTACCTAGTGCAGATATGTGAAGGACAGGACGAGCCGCCAATTGATAAAGCTAAATATTTATCTTATATAAAACACTTTAAGAGGTCTAAGAACACTGTACGCTATCTACGTAAGAAGTACCGTAAGGGTACGCAAGTTGCGTAGCGATCGCTCAACCGTAGTCGAGACGCTCAAGCGTCACGTTCGCTTACGGCCCAGTGATCACAGGCAGGCACACTATTGGCTGCCGACTAACGTAATGATTCGCTGTAGCGTAGCGGACGCTCGAGACCACGAGGAGATCACCAGCGATGCAGACGCTCACAACGTTAAACCTTTATATCTATACCTTTAACAATGAGATACACAGTAAACCTTAGTGTAGAGACAGAGTGTAAGTGCAACCTGGTGTAACCTGATTAACTACAAAGCTGCTTGAGCGTCACCGACGCTCAGAGAATACTTAACACTATAAGAAATACACAGATACCTGGGCTTAGGGTCCGAAACCTATTATATGTATTATGACTATTATACTTGCAAAGGGAATCACAGTACAAATGATACACTACAATATAACATAAACCAACTAACCAGATAACTATACAGGAAATACAATACAATACAATAAAGGGAAAATACGAGAGAAAGAGAAAGGAGAGAGAGAGATGAGAGAGAGAGAGATGATGGCTCACAGTAAGACAATATGATTACGGAGAAAACTTACGCACAAGGGGAAACGATCGCATGCGCCTCGATATCCAGCTCCCGATTATCAGCAATGAGAACCGTTGATGAGAGTGAAGTTGGATATGGTCGGCCTGCCTATTTATGCCCCACACACAATACAATTCAATGGTCCCTACAATCTCATTGTCCATTGGACACAGGAATTCGGCTTCGCATTATAACAAAAGGTCATAGGTTGATTCATACAGGTGGGCTGTGACTGTTTCCAACTGTTCAGGTGGGTGGGATACAGGTTTTCCCGCCGCATGACTAAATAAGAACAAATAATAGAATATGGACATAACTTGTTATGTCCATAACTATTCGCACGAGCGATTAATCCGCTCCAAACCAACACCGGAATATTGCTATTTAAATACTCTTCCGATGGGTACCAAACACTACTGTATGACTCCTGTTAGACCCTTCGTACAATACAAAGAGGAATCTCTCCGTTCAGGAACATGCTATGTTAATCAAACTTTCAGAATCTATCAAAGGGACCATGATCTACAAAATACATTATAATACCCCTTTTACACCTACGAGCACGGGTCGCAGCCGGGAGCCTGACACGGGAGCTGCCCCCTGCTGCGACCCGTGCTCGGTCCCTTTTCCATTAGCAGTCACAACCCGGCATATGCCGGGTTGGTGACGCTTCTAGCTACACGGCAGGGGCGGCGCAGGGAGATCACATGATCTCCCAGCGCCGCCCATCCATACAGTGTAAACGGGAGCCGTGTCGCATCGACACGGCTCCCGTTTACACTACACCCTACCCGGATCATTCCCGTGTCCTACCCAGGTAAATAGCCGGGTAGGATTCACGGGTCACTTGATCCGGGTTGACCCTTTTCCACTTGCCAAAAACACGGGTAAATGCGCGCCCCCGTGCATTTACCCGTGTTTTGTAGGCTAGTGGAAAAGGGGTATTAGTGAAAATATGTAACGAATGAGTCGCACGCTACGATTACATACACTCTACCGTAAATACGCATACCGAGCACCAGCGGGTGCACGCAACAGCGGGTATACGCATTCACGGGAGAGCGCACGCATGCGCAGCGCGGACCTGAATGAGGTGCAAATATGGCAGTGTGCATAGAGATATTTTTCTGACTTTGACACCTCTTATGATTACAGTTAACCTGACAGCAGGTATTCACAGGGGCAACTTGCATTCCACCCACAGCCCACATAAGCGGACCTATAACCACGGGCACCTTCCCTGTCCACAATATAGCCACACAGTGAGGGCGGAAGTGGTGAGTACAACTTCCGCCCCACTCTGGCTAATCCATCACTATCAGTCCTCCCCACAAGCAGGCCGTCCAATGATTACCTGTCCAGGCTAACCCCGCCCTCAAGACAGTCATTGGCTGACGCTAATTACAGGCTCCATTAAAAACTCAGGCCACTGACTTCCAGTAGCTGCTCAGAATGAAAGTGAACAAGCCCGTTACCGGGTGAAACGCGTTTTTTCTAAGGGGCACCTCTCATGTCGGACATCTGAATGGGTGATATTCAATAATATTTTTTCATATCTCATTTAGGGCATTTTTGTCCATTTGTCATTATAATATGTGATTTCTAATACCCTACGATAGGTGTGCTTTGTAAGGGGCACCTCTTACGTCTGACATCCAAATGGGTGATATTTAATACTTTATTCATCTTTTTGTGGGTACCTTTACCTATCTGTTATCATAAATAGAGATATCTATTAACCTTTGACAGGTGTGCACAATTTTTCAACAGTGTGTTTTTTTCTGTGCTTGTTCAGCAGGCACACCACCTGCTATACCCTATTATAGGAGTGCACATTTAAACAATTTGTTTTTTCTGCTGTATTAACAGGCACACCACCTGTTGGCTACTTAAAAGTCACAGGATTTTTCAAACAAAAATATTTATTTTCTCTGGGTGGTAATAATAAATAATTGTTTTGTACTGCCTGATTACAGGCTCTTTCTGCTGTGTTAACAGGCACACACAAGGTAAATCCACACAAAATCTCTGTCACAGTTGGGTTGAACCCTCATGCTTTAGCCAATAATTGTATATTCTTCAGGAACCACTGGTGCTATATCTCATGCCCCTAGAGAAGGAGCATTGCATATCTGTTCATATATATATATTTTTATGTATGCATACTAAGCACGAATATCTCTGCGTGCTTCAGGCAATTACATTTGTGGGACTTATATCATTCGGTTCCACCAGTGGTCTGCGCCAGACAGTGCTTTAAAAGCAACTCGAGGGTACTGTCCCCCTGACGACCCGTTACCAAGGAGACAGTTAATAACTCATAACTTTGCCACTGTCAGTTGTGACCAGTTTTTCTAGTTATTTTATAGGATGTGTGGAACATACCAAATCCAGTACCCAGCATAATAGTACTAAAGATATATATCAATGTGTCAATACATGGATATTCTGATTACATTCTTCGGTATTTCCTTCCTTTTTGTGATATCCGCATGATACTGTCCACTATCACCAAGATTTATATATTCAATTTAAATCAGACAGGTGATCCTAAGGAAATCAAGAACTCCAAATATTTATCCTTTATGACTGTGTAAATTCTTGACTACGTTCCCACTTTCCTTCTTTCCGTGAACTCTCATCCACGATTCAGGCGGACCAGTCCCCTAGGGTACACGTCTTGCCAGTCTAACGTGGACAGCAGATTCACACCTAATTATCTATCGGTATTTATTCAATCATTTTATAATTCCGTAATATTCTCTCCCGAGAAGGAATCTATCCTTCCGTTTCGGTGCACTCTCATTGGCGATATAGGGCAATTTCTCTCTACGACCATACCCCTCCGTTCACGCCCAATCTCGTCCGATCTTGGAAGCTAAACGGAGGTGGGCTGGGTCAGTACCTAGACGGGTGACTACTAGGGAATACCCGGTGAAGTAGAAAGATCCTCCTATGGTATTAACGCCAACAGCAGTATCACTACTTCACTGATTCCAACTACTTTCCTAATCTTCCTATGAATTACCTATTAAAGACAGTGGCAAGTTACTAAAAATCATTTCATAGTGTGTGGGCTCTCCCACCCACTAATCCAACCCTAATCCGGGCCGCATTAATACAAACAAAGTTTGTACAGATCTCAGGCAGACGGAGGCAGTTTGTGATGTAGCTACCTTCCATTATGCAATTATCCAGGTACAATTAAGATCTGAACATTTCACACATTATTTTGCAACATAAATTGGTGTTCCTTCCAGTCACATTTTTCATTATATAAATATGGCTATTCATGCAGAATATATCCTGTTTTGAGGTTATTTAAAAGGATAGCAGAGTACTAGCCCTAGACGTCAATATCAAGCTTTAGGCCTTTATCTCATTTGATCATTATCAAAAATTAATAACAAGAGTGCGCCCAAACTAGTGTCATACTTTTTTTCTCTTTGTATATACAATTTTGCTTGCCTTTTATGACCCTGGGCGCACCGCCATACGGACAGATTGGGATTTCCAAAGATTATTGTCCATTTCTGGCTCTTATTTAATTTTCTGTATCTTTGAATCTAGTTCTGTGCAGGATCAACAACCAGTGTTTGATCGTAATGTGATTGACAGGAAATGGGTGTTACTGGGCGGAAACAGGCCGTTTTATGGGCGTGTGGGAAAAAACGCTACCGTTTCCGGAAAAAACGCAGGAGTGGCCGGAGAAACGGGGGAGTGTCTGGGCGAACGCTTGGTGTGTTTTTGACGTCAAACCAGGAACGACAAGCACTGAACTGATCGCAGATGCCGAGTAAGGTTGAAGTTACTCAGAAACTGCTAAGAGGTGTGTAATCGCAATTTTGAGAATCTTTCGTTTGCAATTTTACTATGCTAAGATTCACTCCCAGTAGGCGGCGGCTTAGCGTGTGCAATGCTGCTAAAAACAGGTTGCGAGCGAACAACTCGGAATGACCCCCTATGATCCAAAAGATTAGGGGTTGTCCGTTAATTGATCAAAGAAGATCCTCAGCGACAGGATTAGACAAGACTGTGCCCTTACGTACACAGGGGGTAATTCCAAGTTGATCGAAGCAGGAAATTTTTTAGCAGTTGGGCAAAACCATGTGCACTGCAGGGGGAGGCAGATATAACATGTGCAGAGAGAGATAGATTTGGGTGTGGTGTGTTCAGTCTGCAATCTAAATTGCAGTGTAAAAATAAAGCTGCCAGTATTTACTCTGCACAGAAACAAAATAACCCACCCAAATCTAACTCTCTCTGCAAATGTTATATCTGCCCTCCTGCAATGCACATGGTTTTGTCCAACTTCTAAAAAATGTCCTGCTGCGATCAACTTGGAATTACCCCCACAGTCTTGACTGTTCCGTATGGAGTGAGGCAGTGGTCAGGTACTTACCTCCTCCGAAGCGGGTCCCGAGTGTCCCGGAGGGCCTCCGATGGTGCAAGCCTTTTAGGCGAAGCTAGAGATGTCTGCCGCCAGACTTCCTCCCAGCACGCTGCAGACGTCTAGCGTTGCTGTCAGGGAATCCAGTCAATCGGTTGATAACCGATTTTTAACCCCTGCTATTGGGAACATACAAAGACTGTTGAATACACTATTGCAAAGTAAGATGCAATCTAGCGCATCATTCTGCACATTTATATGTTATATGTTGTGTAAATCTTTGTGTTGTCCACAAAGTGTACCGGTACTAGGCGATTCCTTATTTATATAATTATTTATTATACCCCAAAAATTATTTTAGAACAGCTCCTCCCTTGTAGTTATACGGAGGATATAAATATTTGGTACAGTTTTCTCCATTTATCTAGGCCAGTGGTTCTCAAACTCGGTCCTCAGGACCCCACACGGTTCACGTTTTGCATGTCACACAGCAGCTGCACTGTGTATCACCAACTGTCACATTTTAAAAATCTACAGGTGACCTGCAAAACATGAACCGTGTGGGGTCCTGAGGACCGAGTTTGAGAACCTATGATCTAGGCTAATGCCAGTAATGTTTTTTTAATACATCAAAAAATAAATCCCTTCCATTTGTACTATTCAGTCTCTTTATTCTTTCCTATTTCGGGTTAAGCGCAGTGTTGTGCCTCATGTCAGAGGGGGCGTGGCTTCTCAGGAGATGCCATGGTTGCCAGCCATGCCCCTGATTTCATCACTGTGGGGGCATACCAAGCCCTCTGGCAGCTGCTGGCCATGCCCCCAGTCCCTCTTTCCACAGAAGATATACCTTGCATGTGTGCACAGCTTCTATTCAGTGCTAGGCCGTGTGCGCCTGCAGCAGCCGGCATCGCAGACTGACGCTAGAGGTCAAAATTGACCCCTAGTGTCAGTGCGGCGCTGCTATGGGAGAGACATCCTGACGTCTCTCCCATAGAGAGGAGCCGGTGCCCGGAGACGGCAGCAGCAGCGGTCCGGAAGCAGGAGCGAGGCTTGTAACTATTGTTGTTTTTTTTTTAGGGTTTCAAAGAGGCGCTATTCCAGGGGGCACTACAACTGGGGGCACAGCTACTGGGGGCAGATCTACAGGGGGCACAACAACAGGGGGAACAGCTACTGGGGTCAAATCAACAGGGGGCACTGCTACAGGGGGACCAGCTACTGGGGGCAAATCTACCAGAGGGCATAAGTACAGTGGGCACGACTACTTGGAGCAAATCTGGGTGCACAGCTACTGGGGGCATAACTGTGGCCACGACCATCCCCTATGAAGCCATAAATCCCTTCCATTTGTACTATTCAGTCTCTTTATTCTTTCCTATTTCGGGTTAAGCGCAGTGTTGTGCCTCATGTCAGAGGGGGCGTGGCTTCTCAGGAGATGCCATGGTTGCCAGCCATGCCCCTGATTTCATCACTGTGGGGGCATACCAAGCCCTCTGGCAGCTGCTGGCCATGCCCCCAGTCCCTCTTTCCACAGAAGATATACCTTGCATGTGTGCACAGCTTCTATTCAGTGCTAGGCCGTGTGCGCCTGCAGCAGCCGGCATCGCAGACTGACGCTAGAGGTCAAAATTGACCCCTAGTGTCAGTGCGGCGCTGCTATGGGAGAGACATCCTGACGTCTCTCCCATAGAGAGGAGCCGGTGCCCGGAGACGGCAGCAGCAGCGGTCCGGAAGCAGGAGCGAGGCTTGTAACTATTGTTGTTTTTTTTTTAGGGTTTCAAAGAGGTGCTATTCCAGGGGGCACTACAACTGGGGGCACAGCTACTGGGGGCAGATCTACAGGGGGCACAACAACAGGGGGAACAGCTAGTGGGGTCAAATCAACAGGGGGCACTGCTACAGGGGGACCAGCTACTGGGGGCAAATCTACCAGAGGGCATAAGTACAGTGGGCACGACTACTTGGAGCAAATCTGGGTGCTCAGCTATTGGGGGCATAACTGTGGCCACGACCATCCCCTATGAAGCCACACCACTATTTTTCATGAACTGTTTTTCCACGGGCGGGGGAAGCGCAGTGGAAACTTTCGCACTCGTCGCCACAAGGCGTAGAAGCGGCCCTGCATACACTCCCCTGTGGCCAGCAACTATCTGATTGCGGCAGTGCAGAAATCGCTTGCTAGCGATGAGGTATGAATGAGAGCCATGGTTTTACCCATTAGCTAACAAATTTGCTTCTGCGATTGTGTCTGAATGAGGCCCTTAGTCATGTGATTTAGATCTCTCCTGCATGTATACCGATGACCATGTTATAATATTATCTGTAATAACCTTTTATGTAACAAGCAGCGTCCCCATAACACTTGTTGAATAAAAACTGATCTGGAGAAATGTCTGTTTTTAATTTATAGAACTAAATCATTTTTTATTTTTAAATAACTTTGTACATTTTCTGCATCTTAGTAGATTAGACCAGGAGAGATACTTACAGTAGGTTTTCATGCAATGATGGTAATGTGGCAAACAGTAATAAAACTACAAGGGTTTGCACATGCAGAAAGAAAGAAAAAGATTCTTCCTAGGGCTCTTATGGTTAAATGTCAAAGTATCATAAAAAATAGAACTTTTATTGGTATACCCTTAAACCGCATGGAAGTATGAATATATATACTTATAATAAAGTTATAATGGTTTTGTCTGTCACATAAAATGGTTCATGGACATTGTTCAGCGATAGTAAGAACTAATGTAATGGTCTGGTCCCAAAAATGGATTACTGTCTATTCTTAATAGTCATCATGAACACAGATTGATGAATCCTGGTCATAACATTGGTCAATACACTCAATCTTAGCATCTGGTGCACTTTAGCTGATGTTCAATAGCATGCTTTCAGCCATTCTGTGGTTATTATTTTTTTTTAACAATTGAACATATAAACTCTACACAGATTTACAGGCTATGAACTGTCATTGCACAGGTTAATTCAACCGATTTGGCATATAGTAGTTCATGGGAGTGTAGTATGGTATGCCGGCAGCTGTGCGAGCGCAAATGAGCACATTGTGGGCAGGCTACGCATGCCACGCTATCTCTTCTCCCTCCAGGGGGGTCGTGGACCCCAAGAGGGCGAAAAGGTGTCGGGATTCCAGCGCCGGTATGCTGTGCGCCGTGTTCCCAACAGCCGACAACCTAAGTACCACCCGTTCATGGATAGTTCTCAGGTACAGTAAATATATATATTATAGATGGGTAAAATTATTTGATGTTCACATGAGTAAGGGCTGCACATATAAACTCCACACACATCCATAGATTAACTCGCTAATGATTTGTTCTGCATACAGGTTGAACAGATTTGGTGAAAGGATGCAGCCTACTAGATAACATTGTTATTTCTGCAGCGGGGTACACTGGTATTCCACAGGGAATAACATCGGGAGTGTAGAGTAGGATCTTGATCCGAGGCACCAACAGGCTAAAAGCTTTGACTGTTCCCAAGATGCTCAGTGCCGCCTCCTCTGTATCCCCGCCTCCATGCACAGGAGCTCAGTTTGTAAGTTAGTGCCCTGCAGGCAGGACACTAACAGGCAGGGCTGCTCCAGCATTCCTGAAAAGAGCTTTTATAAGAAGATAAAAGAATTCAAGGGCTGCAGGCAGTGGCGTAACTAGAAATTTATCTCCCCCAAGCCCAAAAATTATTCGGCGCCCCCCCCCCCATCCCCCATAATTGGGAGCAATAAAGGGCTAAATATGCGCACGCCGAAGGCGCGCGCAGCAAAAAGGGGTGTGGCTTCATTGGAATGGGCGTGGCTTCATTGGAATGGGTGTGACATTGCAGGGAAAAACTACCTTATACCCCAGTTTTGCAACCTGCACGCCCAGACGTTGGCCACCACAGGAAAGAAAAATAATCCTGATTCATGCCCCTTACATTATTTGTCATTTTTCCTCCTTATAGTAATGCCCAGTATACATTATGCCACATAGTGCAATGGCCCTTAGACATTATGCCACACACAATAATGCACATGACACAGTATGCACACACCATAATGCCCCCGACACATTATGCCACACACCATAATGCCTGTGACACATTATGACAGGAATCACAATGCCCGTTATAGATTATGCTACACACTGCAATGCCCCTGATACATTATAGCACATACAATGAGGGTAATTCCAAGTTGATCGCAGCAGGAAATCTTTTAGCAGTTGGGCAAAACCATGTGCACTACAGGGGAGGCAGATATAACATGTGCAGAGAGAGTTAGATTTGGGCGGGTTATTTTTTTCTGTGCAGGGTAAATACTGGCTGCTTTATTTTTACACTGCAATTTAGATTGCAGATTGAACACACCACACCCAAATCTAATTATCTCTGCACATGTTAAATCTGCCTGCCCTGCAGTGCACATGGGCCCTCATTCCGAGTTGATCGGTCGCAAGGCGAATTTAGCAGAGTTACACACGCTAAGCCGCCGCCTACTGGGAGTGTATCTTAGCATCTTAAACTTGCGACCGAAGTATTCGCAATATTGCGATCACAAACTACTTAGCAGTTTTAGAGTAGCTCCACACTTATAGGCCCTACACACTGGCCGATATAATGAAAGATATGAACGATCTCGTTCATAAATGAACGAGAACTCGTTCATATCTTTCAGTGTGGAGACTCCAGCGATGAACGATGCGCGGCCCCGCGCTCGTTCATCGCTGGTCTCCCGTCGGCTGTGCATGCAGGCCAATATGGACGATCTCGTCCATATTAGCCTGCACTTCAATGCAGCCGGGTGACGGGGGGAGTGAAGAAACTTCACTCCCCCCGTCACTGCCCCCCCGCCGCCGGGTCGCTCGTCGGCCGTATCCGCCGTCGGGCAGCTCGGCGGCGGGTCGGCCAGTGAGTAGGGCCCCTTACTCTGCCTGTGCGATCAGTTCAGTGCTTGTCGTTCCTGGTTTGACGTCATAAACACTCCCAGCGTTCACCCAGACACTCCCCCGTTTCTCCGGCCACTCCTGCGTTTTTCCGGAAACGGTAGCGTTTTCATCGACACGCCCATAAAACGCCGTGTTTCCGCCCAGTAACACCCATTTCCTGTCAATCACACTACGATCGCCGGTGCGAAGAAATTGCGCATGCGTACTAAGCGGATTTTCACTGCGATGCGATGAAAAAGAACGAGCGAACGACTCGGAATGAGGGCCATGGTTTTGCCCAACTGCTAAAAAATGTCCTGCTGCGATCAACTTGGAATTACCCCCCATGTCTGTGACACATTATGACACACACTGCAATGTCCGTGATACATTATACCACACACTGCAATGCCCGATACATTATAGCACATACAATGCATGTGACACATTATGCCACACACTGCAATAACCTTGAGACATTATACCACACACTGCAATGCCCGATACATTATAGCACATACAATGCCTGTGACACATTATGCCACACACTGCAATGACCTTGAGACATTATACCACAATGCCCGTGATATAGTATACCATACACCGTAATGCCTGTGACACATATCGCAATGCCCGTTATACCCTATGCCACACACCGCAATGCCCGTTATATATTATGCCACACTGCAATGACCCTGAGACATTATACCACATACCACAATGCCCGTGATATAGTATACCACACACCGTAATGCCTGACACATTATGACACACACCGCAATGTCCGTGATACATTATGCCACACACTGCAATGACCCTGAGACATTATACCACATATCACAATGCCCGCGATATAGTATACCATACACCGTAATGCCTGTGACACATTATGACACACATCGCAATGTCCGTGATACATTATGCCACACACCGTAATGCCCATTACACATTAAGTCCTACAGTAAGGCTTCTAATTACTTTTCAATTACCTGCTCGTTGTCAGGGGTTTCATGCACTGGGTGTCATGCTCGTTGCCAGGTGTTTCATGCTTTTGGTTCCATGCACGGTGCCAGGGGTTTTCATGCTCGGGGTGTCATGCTCGTTGCCAGGGGTTTCATGCACTGGGTGTCATGCTCGTTGCCAGGTGTTTCATGCACTGGGTGTCATGCTCGTTGCCAGGGATTTCATGCACTGGGTGTCATGCTCGTTGCCAGTGGTTTCATGCACTTGGTGTCATGCTCGTTGCTAGGAGGTAGTCCTTGTTGCTAGGGCTGTGCTCCCAGTGCCACATATGTCCCCAGCCCCACGGTGCCAGGTACTCACATGCCCCCAGTGCCAAATATAGCCCCCCCCCCATGTGCCAGGTACACATATACCCCCCCAGAGCCACATATGCCCCCAGTGCCAGATATTCCCCCACAGTGCCACATATGCCCCCAGTGCCAGATATCCCCCCCAGTGCCATATATGCCCCCAGTGCCAGATATCCCCCCCCAGTGCCACATATGCCCACAGTGCCAGATATCCCCCCCCCCAGTGCCATATATGCCCACAGTGCAAGATATTCCCCCCCAGTGCCATATATGCCCCCATTGCCAGATATTCCCCCCAGTGCCATATATGTCCCCAGTGCCAGATATTATCCCTCCCCCCGTGCCAAATATGCCCCCAGTGCCAAATATTCCCCCCCAGTGCCACATATGCCCCAGTGCCAGATATTCCCCCCCAGTGCCAGATATGCCCCCAGTGCCAGATATGCCCCCAGTGCCAGATATGCCCTAGTGCCAGATATTCCCCCCCCCCGTTCCACATATGTCCCCAGTGCCATATATGCCCCCCCAGTGCCATATATGCCCCCAGTGCCAGATATTCCCCCCAGTGCCATATATGTCCCCAGTGCCAGATATTATCTCCCCCCCGTGCCAAATATGCCCCCAGTGCCAGATATTCCCCCCAGTGCCATATATCCCCCCCCAGTGCCAGATATTCCCCCCAGTACCATATATGTCCCCAGTGCCAGATATTCTCCCCCCCCCTTCCCACATATGACCCCAGTGCCATATATCCCCCCCAGTGCCAGATATGCCCCCTCAGTGCGTCCCCCCCCTTCCTCCGCCGCCGCTCCCCTGCTGTTAGGAGGGACACGGAGGGCACAGTGCGCGCCACTCCTGTCCCTCCTGGGTCTCCGGCGGCCTCCGGTCACTGTAATAAAGGAAGTGCTCACGAACGGCACTTCCTTTATTAGACCCGCGGCTGCCGGAGACACAGGAGGGACACAGGAGAGGCGCGCACTGTGCCCTCCGTGTCCCTCCAACAAGCAGCAGAGGGAACGAGACCGCAGACTGACATGCGGACGCTCGTCCGCATGTCAGTCTGCACTAAATCAGTGGCGCCCCAGCAGCCCCTCGCCCCCAAGCCACCGCGAGGGCTGCGGGGGCAGTAGTTACGCCACTGGCTGCAGGATAGGGACTCACAGTGCTAGATGTCATACATCTCATGTTGCAGCTCCATCACCTTACCTGGTGGTGCTGTATACTCCCACGCCCTGGTTGCCGGGTACTTACAGTGGAGGGCTCCGGTTTATCTCCTCAGGCACGCACTCACCGCAGATCTCCGGGATTGTGTGGCCGCATCAAAGGAGGAGGTAAGAGGGTCCCCAAGGTGGGACCCGCTACAAATAGCAATCCGGCATGGTCCTTAGTCTATTTACACTCTTGCTGGAGCTGTGCACAGGCCTACTATTGCAGCTTCTTGTGCTACTAAAGCTATAGAGGCCTGGGTTCTAATTTTCCTGATAACGCTTGACAGTGCCTTTCATACATCATTACAGCCTCTCATTATATGCAGGAGGCAGCATATGAGGCAGGTATCCTGGCAGCCACAGCATCTACTACGTATATTTTGGCTCGCCGGATCCTCTGGCTGTGGTCCTGGTCTGTAGATCTGGACTCTAAAAAGACCTTGGAGGTGACCGCATTTACATACTTTTTGGGGAAGATTGTTGCTGACTTAGCATCTGCTAGAACTACATGTCTGCCTAGTACTACTTCTTCGGTGCCAAACGCTAAGAGTACTTCATTTCGACCTCCAGGTGAAGCAATGGGTCAGGCGTACCCGAAACAGGCTCGCACTTCCAAATCCACTACGCCCAAACCTAACAGGGCCTGGGCTGCCCATCAGCCTGCTTTCAAGACAAGCCTGCTGCATTACGGGGCGGGCCTCCCCCTGGGGGATCCTAAGGCGGGAGGCCGACTTCTACGGTTTACTCTGGTGTGGTTACTGACCACCTCAGTCGCCTGGGTAAGGGAAGTCGTCACTCACGGATACCTCATCTCTTTTAAGAACGTCCCCCTCGCCAGTTTTGCTCCACAAACATCCCTTCGTATCCGGTAAAAGCAAAAACTCTTCATCTAGTGGTACACTCCCTCCTGGACACAGGGGTGATTGTGCCGGTACCTCTGGCTCAGAGAGGCAGGGGGTACTATCCAACACTGTTCTTCGTTCCAAAACAGAATGGGTCTTCCCGACCCTTTCTCAACCTCAAGTCTTTGACAAGTTTGTGAAGGTTTCCAAAGTCCGTATGGAAACTCTTCGCTCTATTGTTCTGGCTTTGGAGCACAATATATGGTATCTCTGGCCATACATGATGCTTACCTGCATATACCTCATACCATATCGCATCAGCAATACCTGCAGTTTGCTACTGGCAATCAACATTATCATTTACATGCCTTGCCTTGCCTTTTGGACTGACCACGGCTCTGAGCATCTTCTCCAAGGTCATGGTGTCTATGACGGCTCTGCTCCGCCATCAGGGTATCAGGATTCTGCTGTATCTGGACGACTTGTTGTTCCTGGCAAACTCCACAGAGGTTCTCCTCCATCATCTGGAACTGACAGTTAAATACCTGCAAGCCCACGGGTGGCTCATCTACTGGAAGAAATCATCCCTGGTCCCTGCTCAGAGCATGGTGCACCTGGGAGCACTATTGGACACCCATAACCAATGGTGTTTTTGTCTCCACAGAAGGACCTGATTCTTCAGGACAAGATAAGATGTTTCCTCTCTCACCCACGTGTCACTACACTCGGCGATGCAAGTACTAGGCCTCATGCTGTTGGCTTTCGACGTGGTGGAGTACGCTCAATTTATTTCCCGCCCTCTTCAGAGATTAATACTTTCCAAGTGGGATGGCCTACCTGACCGTCCCAGAACTCACATGATTTCCTTGACTCTGGGGCTCCGCCTGTCACTGACCTGGTGGCTACAGGCCCAACAACTGAGCAGGGGTCGTCCCTTGTGGATCTCCAACTGGGTCATTCTGATGACGGATGCCAGCCTGCGGGGCTGGGGTGAGGTGTTGGAGCAACACTCTCTTCAGGGTTGGTGGACCAGGAAGGAATCACTCCTCCTGATAAACATTCTGGAATTGCGGGCAGTGTTCAATGCGCTAACACTAGCCCTGCCTCTGGTATAGAACGGGCCTGTTCAAGTACAGTCAGACAACGCCACCATAGTGGCGTACATAAATCATCAAGGCAGCACTCGAAGCCGCATGGCAATTAAGAAAGTATCAAAGATCCTTCAATGGGTGGAACTCCATCTGCCAGCTATCTCTGCAGTGTTCATTTCGGGAGTCCTCAACTGGGAAGCAGACTTCCTCAGTCGTCAGGACATACATGCCAGAGTGTGGTGCCTCCACCCAGAAGTATTTTAACTCCTAGTGGATAAGTGGGGCATACCAGATGTGGACCTGATGGTGTCTCGACACAATCACAAGGTTCCAATCTTTGGAGAAAGGACAAGGGATCCTCTAGCAGCGTTCATGTATGCACCAGCAATTCCTTGGAACTTTTGGCTGCCATACGTGTTCCCTTTGGTGTCACTTTTGCCCAGGGTAATACGGAAGTTCAAGTATGTAGGAAGATTACTACTTCTAATTGCTCCAGTGTGGCCCAGACGGCATTGGTTCTCAGACCTTCAGGGTCTCTCGTTAGAGCGTCCTCTTCTGCCTCAACAAAGCCCAGAACTCCTCGTTAAGGGCCATTGTGTCTACCAGGATTTGGCCCGGCTGGCTTTGACGGCATGGCTCTTGAAGCTTCAGTTCTGAGTGCCAATGGATTTTCTGAGGCGGTCATTCAAATTATGTTGAAGGGCCCGTAAACCGTCTTCTGCTCGGGTTTATCATAGGGTCTTTATTTCTTACTTTGCTTGGCACGCATCTAACAATCATGATGTTTACAAGTTTAGTACGGCCAAACGTTTGGCCTTCCTGCAACAGGGACTGGACTTTGGCCTTCGCCTGGCCTCCCTCAAGGTTCATATTTCTGCCTTGTCAGTATGGTTTCAGAGAAAATTACGACTCTGCCTGATGTTCATACATTCACTCTGGGTGTTTTATGGATTCAACCTCACTATGTCCCACCTGTGGCTCCTTAGGATTTGTGGAAAGAGGTTTGAACGTCTTGAATCTATGGACCTTCAGTGGCTTACTCTTACGGTCTTGTTTCTGCTGGCTATTGCCTTTGCTAGACAAGTTTCGGACTTGGGTGCCTTGTCCTGTAGGTCTCCCTTTCTGATTTCTCACGTGACCAGGTGGTTCTTCGAACGCGACCTGGTTCTCTACCTGAGGCAGTGTCTTCCTTCCACCTTGACCAAGAGATTGTGGTTCCAGCCTTTATCTCTCCTGAATTGTCCTCCAAAGTGCGGTCTTTGGATGTGGTATGGTGTCCCCGTATCTATGTGGAGAGGACAGCCTCCATTAGGAAGTCTGATTCTCTCTTTGTATTTTTTGGTTTTCACAAACATGGCTGGCCTGCAAATAAGCAGGCCCTGGCCAGATGGATTAGAATGGTCTGTTGGACCTTCTTGGGTGGCCCGTCGTGGTGCGACCCTTAAACATTTGTGCAAGGCAGCTACATGGTCCTCAGTGAACATGTTCATAAGGTTCTATGCCTTCGATACTTCCGCCTCCCAGGATACTTCCTTTGGACGCGTGGTTCTTGTGCCCACTACAGTGCATCCACTTCCATAAGGAGCTGCTTTAGAACATCCTGTTATGATCCTGATACTCAGGTCAGGGGAGATCTTATACGGTGGGATCTGAGTACCAGGACGTAATGCTGGGGAAGGGAAATGGAATGAGAATAGCCCCTGGCACCCTATCTCCGTTGTCTTACCCGTGCTGTCAGTACACTCTTGCGAGACTATGGTTTCGTGGGCCCATGGAAGCCGCGTTTGAAGGGCAGATTACGTCTGCCCAACTCCGATGCCCCCTCAGGTCTTAATGAGAGACAAAGAGTGAACGGAGACAGGGTGATAACAAGGGGCCCTCTAACTAAACAACAAGGCCAGGGGCTACTGGCAAACCTGGAACTAAAAGTATGCGCGGATTACCGCCAGGGAAAAGAACAACCAAAATTCCACTTGTCCACTCTCCTACACGGCACCGCCGTGTACCGGAGAGGACTATGGAAGCGGAAACCTCCGCAAATGCACCAGTAAAATTAAACAAATACTAAAGTGGCCTAGGCCACAACATGCGGCAGGGCCGCAAGTCACGAAACCAAGAGAGAACTTCAATCGACTGCCACAGGTAACTTATGACCAGAGGAACTCCTTGGGACCAGGTGACTAACTCCAGGATTCAGGAACTCAGAGAACTCGAGGGACCAGACACAGCTAACCAGGAACAGACGTTCACCAAACATGAGCAGCATGCAGGAAGCTATCACCGGCGTCTGTGTGAGGCACTGAGGAGGCATTTAACAGGGAACCCTCCAATCAGAGTACAGAGCCCAATTACAATCAATGTCGTTCAGCTGCCTTGCTGCACGACCAGAGAAACATGTGTAAGTACTTTAATCAATCAACCCTGCAACGGGGAACGCGGTCCGCCTGTGGCGTCCCCGTTGCTAAGGTCCCGGCGGCTCGGCACGCCCGGTGTTCTAGCGTTGCTAGGGACCCGGCGGCTCGGCACGCCCGGCGGCCTAGCGTTGCTAGGTACCCCGCGGCTCAGCGTGCATGGCGTCCCTAGTTGCTAGGCGCCGGGCAAGAAGGAAGCCCCGGACCGAGGCGCCTAACAGTACCCCCCCCCTGAGGAGGGATCAACGAACCCCTAAAGCCAGGTTTCTGAGGAAATTCCTGAAAGAATAATCTCTTGAGTTTAGGGGCATGTAGATTCTTATCCAGGACCCAAGACCTTTCCTCCGGACCATAGCCTTTCCAGTGAACCAAAAAAAAAAGCCGGCCCCGGGAAACTTTTGAATCTAAAACCTTCTCTACCAAGAACTCCTGTTGTCCATGCACATCCACCGGAGATCTACCCTGGGGAGACCTCCGAGGAAATCTCCTGGAAGAAAAATACTGTTTAAAAAGGGAACAGTGAAAAGTATTTCCAATTCTGAGAGATCTTGGCAAGCGTAGCCGAAAAGCAACTGGATTGACCTTCTTAATGATAAGGAATGGTCCAATAAATTTGGGTCCCAATCTAGCTGAGGGTTGTCGGAGCTTGATGTTGCGAGTTGACAACCACACCTCATCTCCCACCTTAAAAGTGCAAGGACGTTGGAGCCTATAAGAAAATTTATTTTCTCGGAAGGCAGCTTTTTTCAGGGCAAGGTGCACTCTTCTCCAAATAGTTCTGAGATGGGAGGTTAAGGTCAAGGAGGAGACTGGAGAATGATGGAAAAAAGAGTTGGCTCTAGGAGGAAAACCAAAGACTGAAAAGAATTGGGACTCCTTGTTGGAGGAATGACAGGAGTTATTATAAGCAAATTCGGCTAAAGGAAGAAATTCAGACCAATCATTCTGGAGTTTGGCCGAATACAAGCGTAAATATTGTTTTAATGACTGGTTGACTCGTTCGGTTTGCCCATTAGACTGTGGATGGTAACCAGATGTTAAAGACAGTTTCATATTCAGTGAGGCACAAAAACGTTTCCAGAATCGTGCGATAAATTGCGGACCCCGATCAGATACAATTTCAGTGGGCAAACCATGGAGCCTGAACACATGGCGGAGGAACAAAACTGCCATCCCTTGAGCAGAGGGTGTCAGGTCTCTGGGTTTGTCTGTCCCCGGCGGGGGCACTAGTGGGTCAGTGTTGGTGCGATGTACAAAGCGGGGAGGCAATATGAAAGTCCGGCGCATAAGCGCAGATGTTTATTACACAGGTATCACAGAGTAGATGGTATAGCAGTGAATGACAAACTGAAACCAGGCAATAAAGTAACAGTGATTGGTAATTGAATCCAAAACAACGGAAAAGTCTCTTGCAACAGAAATAGATAGTGACTTGATGCTGAATGTGAATGAAATAAACAGAACTCCGGTAAGACTTGGAAAACACACAGTCTCTGTATAACAAAGTCCTTATGGCCTCACTAGGCCCAAGCAGGAGACAGTCTCTATGCAATGAGATGATATACTTGCAGAGAAGCACAGATGGTATGCAATTAGCAGTGCACAGGTAGTAATGAATGCAACACCTGAGGAGAGTCTCTTACTGCTTGATGAGCTGGTAACTGGCTGTGGCTGGAGTCTGAAGAAAACAGGAGAGCTGAAGTGAGATGAGACGACAGGAGGTAACCACGAGGAATCGCTGGGAACAGGAACGCAGGAGTCCGGAGAACAAGGCACACCGTATGTGACTCGTTGTCTGAGGCAATGTGAGTGAGCCACGGACTGGGAGTTATACCCATGGCTCTGCAGTGATTGGTCACTGAACTCTGGGTGGAAACACAGTGCTGGATTGCACACCTGGATCAGCTGAGTGCAGGAGTCATGGCAACAACCTCACAGGCAGGACGCCGGCACGCAGCAGAATGCACACAGGACCGGACTCAGGGGTACTCAGCAATGCGGAAGATGACACTTGCGGTCCATACACACCTGCAGCCATAACTGGGGCCATGACCTCCGGAGGCCTGCACACCAGCGCGCTGGTAGGTGAGACATAGCAGAGCGCCGATTCCTGACAGTACCCCCTCCTTTATGGGTGGGCACCGAACACCCACGAGGCTTGGCAGGGAAGAGTCTGTGGAAGGCTTGAACCAACCGTGGAGCATGGACATCCGTGGCGTTTACCCAACTCCTCTCTTCAGGACCATATCCAGACCAGTCAATCAGGTATTGTAAATGACCATAACGATGTCGAGAGTCTAAGATCTTTTCCACCTCGTATTCCACGCCCCGATGAGTTTGTACCTTTGGAGCTGCTGGAAGCGTTCTCTGGAAACGATTGAGAATTAGTGGTCTGAGGAGAGAAATATGGAATGAGTTGGGAACTTTCAAAAACGCAGGCAATCTTAATTTATAAACCACTGGATTAATAACACTTTCCACCAGGAATGGCCCAATAAACCGTGGAGCAAATTTCATTGATGGAACTCTGAGACGGAGATTTCGGGTAGATAACCAGACTTTGTCGCCCGGTTTTAAACTAGGAACTGCTCGTCTCTTCCTATCAGCAAACATTTTATACCATTGAGAAACTTTTTTAAGAGATAAATGAATCTTCTTCCAAATTTGAGCGAACCGCTGAAGAGCAGAAGCAGCCGCAGGCACATCTACGACGGGTAACTCTTGGAAAACAGGTACTCTAGGATGCTGTCCATAAACTGCAAAAAAAGGAGTTGTATCTGTAGAAGTATGATAACGAAAATTATGAGCAAACTCTGCCCAGGGCAATAATTCTACCCAGTCATCCTGTGAAGAAGAGATATACAGTCTCAAATAGGTCTCAAGCTCTTGATTTACCCTCTCTGTCTGCCCATTTGTTTGAGGGTGATAGGCTGTAGAGAATTTCAGTTTTACTTGTAGCGCAGAACACAGAGCCCTCCAGAACTTGGCCACAAACTGTACACCTCGGTCAGATATAATTTCTGTTGGAAGTCCATGTAACCTAAATATTTCGTGACAAAACAACTGTGCCAATTTTGGAGCAGAGGGTAACCCCATGAGTGGAATGAAGTGCGCCATTTTGGAAAACCTATCGACTACTACCCAGACAGTGTCATACCCTTTGGATGGAGGGAGATCTGAAATAAAATCCATCGATAAGTGAGACCAAGGGCGCCTGGGAATGGAATTGGGTAACAATTGGCCTGCGGGAGCTTGACGAGAAACTTTATGCTGAGCACATTTGGGACATGAAGCTATAAATTCCTGAATATCTATTTTCATTCGTGGCCACCAATACGTTTGGGACAGGAACTTGAAAGTCTTGAGAACCCCAGGGTGACCATTAAATTTGGACGTATGAGCCCAGGACAGGAGATTTGAACGAAGCTCTGGAGAGACAAACATCTTGCCTGGAGGTGGAACTTGCGACACCCCTGTAGCTGCGAAAACCACAGGATTTAATACTGGTCGGGCAGCCTGTTCTGAAGATTCATCATTTAAGCTCATAGAGCGAGACAAAGCATCTGCTTTAACGTTTTGTGAGCCAGGTCTAAACATTAACTTAAAGTCAAAACGGGAAAAGAATAGGGCCCACCTTGCTTGCCGAGGATTCAGGCACTGCGCAGCTTTCAGGTAAAGAAGGTTCTTGTGATCCGTGTAGATGGTAATAGGGAATCTCGTACCCTCCAGCAGATACCTCCATTCTTCAAGGGCCAATTTGATTGCCAACAGCTCCTGGTCACCGATGGTATAGTTAATTTCAGCGGGTGAAAACCTACGGGAGAAAAACCCACAAGGGTGAGTCTTACTATCAACGCCCACCTGGGACAGGACTGCGCCCACGCCAACCGTTGAGGCATCTACTTCCAGGATGAAGGCCTTATTGACATCCGGCTGTTGTAACACAGGAGCTGAAATAAAAGCTTGTTTTATTTTATGAAAAGCAGACAGTGCAGCGTCAGACCATTGGGAAGGATTCCACCCTTTCCGGGTAAGGCAGGTGATTGGAGCAATTAACGTAGAGAAGCCTTTAATAAACTTTCTGTAGTAATTAGCAAAGCCTATGAAACGTTGAACTGACTTGAGTGTTGTTGGAAGAGTCCAGCTCTCTATAGCTTCCAGTTTAGCTGGGTCCATTTGAAGATCTGTTCCGGAAATAATGTATCCCAAGAAAGATATTGAAGAAGCTTCAAATGTGCATTTGGACAGCTTGCCATACAGATGATTCTGTCGAAGACGTCGAAGAACCTCTTTTACTTGTTGGCGATGAGAGACCAAATCACGAGAGAATATCAAGATGTCATCGAGGTATACTACCACACATTTATACAGAAGATCTCTGAATACTTCGTTGACAAAGTTCTGAAACACGGCCGGGGCGTTACTCAAGCCGAAGGGCATCACTAGATATTCATAGTGGCCGTCACGAGTATTGAAGGCGGTTTTCCACTCATCACCACTTCGAATCCTGATAAGATTATAAGCCCCGCGAAGATCCAGTTTCGTGAAGATGGACGCACCTCTAACTCTGTCGAACAACTCTGTGATGAGAGGTAACGGGTAGCTATTTTTAATCGTGATGTCATTTAAACCCCGATAATCGATACAGGGACGAAGTCCTCCATCTTTCTTCTTGACGAAGAAGAATCCAGCACCAGCTGGAGAAGAGGATGGACGGATGAACCCTTTCTGTAAATTTTCTTTAATGTATACACTCATTGCTTGGGTCTCTGGAACTGAAAGAGGGTATGTACGCCCTCTAGGCGGCTTGCTTCCTGGAACCAAATCAATGGGACAATCCCACTCTCGATGGGGAGGCAAGACATCCGCTGCTTTCTCACTGAAGACGTCAGTGAATTCCTGATAGGCCTCCGGAAGGCCAGACTGAGACTTTACACTTGAAGACTTGATTGGAAGTACTTGAGCCAGACATGACTGATGACAAGAGGAACTCCATGCTGTTAACTGTAATGTAGACCAGTCAAATTGCGGATTGTGTAATTGAAGCCAAGGCATACCCAGTACGATCTCATAGCCAGCTTTAGGTATAACCAGGAACTCAATAAGCTCGGAATGCAGGAAGCCTACCCCCAGCACCACTGGCTTGGTTTGCTGAATGATGGAACCTTCAGGAATACGGCTTCCGTCCACGGCTGTGAGATATACTGGACGACACAGTTTAGACACTGGGAGATGAAGTCTATCCACTGCAGCTTGTGTGATAAAATTCCCAGCAGCACCACAATCCACTAAGGCGGACAGAGACTGGAGTCCATCTGGCATTTCCAAAGTGACAGGTAATGTGGTAAAGGAAGGAGCTTTATTCAAGGTCCCTAACTTGACTCCTCCTCTACAAGTTAGGACCTGGCGTTTCCCGACCGAGCAGGACAGGAACCAATCAGATGACCAGCAGCAGCACAATAGAGACACAGTCTTTCCTTTAATCTTCTGGACCGCTCCTCAGGTGTTAAACGAAACTTGTTTACCTGCATGGGTTCATCAGCAATAATAGGTAGGGACTGTACAGGAGGCATAGCTCGGTGCTTGCGAAGATCACCTCGAGAGCGTTCACAGGCTCGCTCACATAAACGTAGATCCAACTTGACGCATAGGGAAATTAGAGCTTCCAGTTGCTCTGGTAAGTCTCGGGTAGTCAACTCATCCTTTATGCGGTCAGAGAGACCATGCCAGAAGGCGGCAACCAATGCCTGGTTGTTCCACTTTACCTCTGATGCCAATGTCTGGAACTGGATAACGTACTGACCCACAGTACGTGTTCCCTGGCGGATCTGAAGGAGGTCTGAAGAGGCAGAGGTCGTACGCCCAGGTTCGCCAAAGATGCGTCGGAATGTGGCAACAAACTCTGTATAGTTGTTCAATAAAGCATCTGCTCGCTCCCACAGCGGAGAGACCCAGTTCAGGGCAGAGCCGGCTAAAAGAGAAACAATATAAGCAACCTTTGTTCTAGGTGTTGGAAAGTTCTGTGGTTGCAATTCAAAATGAACCTCGCATTGATTCAAAAATCCACGACACATCTTAGCATTACCATCAAATTTACTTGGAGTAGGTAGATGGATGCAAGACATTGGAACAGGAGCAACTGGAGAACTAGAAACTGTGGAACTAGGAACAGGAGCAGAAACTGATGAGGACACTGAAGAAACTGAAGTTGGAAATGTCTGTTGCAGAGTATCTAAACGAGAAGACATTTCTTGCAGAAATTGTATAATCTGCTGCTGCGCAGCCTCTTGACCATCTAGTCGTGACACTAAGCCTTGGAGTGTCCCTGACCCCACACTCTGACCACCGTCCGGGTCCATGGCCCTCAGACAAACTGTCAGGTCTCTGGGTTTGTCTGTCCCCGGCGGGGGCACTAGTGGGTCAGTGTTGGTGCGATGTACAAAGCGGGGAGGCAATATGAAAGTCCGGCGCATAAGCGCAGATGTTTATTACACAGGTATCACAGAGTAGATGGTATAGCAGTGAATGACAAACTGAAACCAGGCAATAAAGTAACAGTGATTGGTAATTGAATCCAAAACAACGGAAAAGTCTCTTGCAACAGAAATAGATAGTGACTTGATGCTGAATGTGAATGAAATAAACAGAACTCCGGTAAGACTTGGAAAACACACAGTCTCTGTATAACAAAGTCCTTATGGCCTCACTAGGCCCAAGCAGGAGACAGTCTCTATGCAATGAGATGATATACTTGCAGAGAAGCACAGATGGTATGCAATTAGCAGTGCACAGGTAGTAATGAATGCAACACCTGAGGAGAGTCTCTTACTGCTTGATGAGCTGGTAACTGGCTGTGGCTGGAGTCTGAAGAAAACAGGAGAGCTGAAGTGAGATGAGACGACAGGAGGTAACCATGAGGAATCGCTGGGAACAGGAACGCAGGAGTCCGGAGAACATGGCACACCGTATGTGACTCGTTGTCTGAGGCAATGTGAGTGAGCCACGGACTGGGAGTTATACCCATGGCTCTGCAGTGATTGGTCACTGAACTCTGGGTGGAAACACAGTGCTGGATTGCACACCTGGATCAGCTGAGTGCAGGAGTCATGGCAACAACCTCACAGGCAGGACGCCGGCACGCAGCAGAATGCACACAGGACCGGACTCAGGGGTACTCAGCAATGCGGAAGATGACACTTGCGGTCCATACACACCTGCAGCCGTAACTGGGGCCATGACCTCCGGAGGCCTGCACACCAGCGCGCTGGTAGGTGAGACGTAGCAGAGCGCCGATTCCTGACAGTACCCCCTCCTTTATGGGTGGGCACCGAACACCCACGAGGCTTGGCAGGGAAGAGTCTGTGGAAGGCTTGAACCAACCGTGGAGCATGGACATCCGTGGCGTTTACCCAACTCCTCTCTTCAGGACCATATCCAGACCAGTCAATCAGGTATTGTAAATGACCATAACGATGTCGAGAGTCTAAGATCTTTTCCACCTCGTATTCCACGCCCCGATGAGTTTGTACCTTTGGAGCTGCTGGAAGCGTTCTCTGGAAACGATTGAGAATTAGTGGTCTGAGGAGAGAAATATGGAATGAGTTGGGAACTTTCAAAAAAGCAGGCAATCTTAATTTATAAGCCACTGGATTAATAACACTTTCCACCAGGAATGGCCCAATAAACCGTGGAGCAAATTTAATTGATGGAACTCTGAGACGGAGATTTCGGGTAGATAACCAGACTTTGTCGCCCGGTTTTAAACTAGGAACTGCTCGTCTCTTCCTATCAGCAAACATTTTATACCATTGAGAAACTTTTTTAAGAGATAAATGAATCTTCTTCCAAATTCAAGGTCCCTAACTTGACTCCTCCTCTACAAGTTAGGACCTGGCGTTTCCCGACCGAGCAGGACAGGAACCAATCAGATGACCAGCAGCAGCACAATAGAGACACAGTCTTTCCTTTAATCTTCTGGACCGCTCCTCAGGTGTTAAACGAAACTTGTTTACCTGCATGGGTTCATCAGCAATAATAGGTAGGGACTGTACAGGAGGCATAGCTCGGTGCTTGCGAAGATCACCTCGAGAGCGTTCACAGGCTCGCTCACATAAACGTAGATCCAACTTGACGCATAGGGAAATTAGAGCTTCCAGTTGCTCTGGTAAGTCTCGGGTAGTCAACTCATCCTTTATGCGGTCAGAGAGACCATGCCAGAAGGCGGCAACCAATGCCTGGTTGTTCCACTTTACCTCTGATGCCAATGTCTGGAACTGGATAACGTACTGACCCACAGTACGTGTTCCCTGGCGGATCTGAAGGAGGTCTGAAGAGGCAGAGGTCGTACGCCCAGGTTCGTCAAAGATGCGTCGGAATGTGGCAACAAACTCTGTATAGTTGTTCAATAAAGCATCTGCTCGCTCCCACAGCGGAGAGACCCAGTTCAGGGCAGAGCCGGCTAAAAGAGAAACAATATAAGCAACCTTTGTTCTAGGTGTTGGAAAGTTCTGTGGTTGCAATTCAAAATGAACCTCGCATTGATTCAAAAATCCACGACACATCTTAGCATTACCATCAAATTTACTTGGAGTAGGTAGATGGATGCAAGACATTGGAACAGGAGCAACTGGAGAACTAGAAACTGTGGAACTAGGAACAGGAGCAGAAACTGATGAGGACACTGAAGAAACTGAAGTTGGAAATGTCTGTTGCAGAGTATCTAAACGAGAAGACATTTCTTGCAGAAATTGTATAATCTGCTGCTGCGCAGCCTCTTGACCATCTAGTCGTGACACTAAGCTTTGGAGTGTCCCTGACCCCACACTCTGACCACCGTCCGGGTCCATGGGCCTCAGACAAACTGTCAGGTCTCTGGGTTTGTCTGTCCCCGGCGGGGGCACTAGTGGGTCAGTGTTGGTGCGATGTACAAAGCGGGGAGGCAATATGAAAGTCCGGCGCATAAGCGCAGATGTTTATTACACAGGTATCACAGAGTAGATGGTATAGCAGTGAATGACAAACTGAAACCAGGCAATAAAGTAACAGTGATTGGTAATTGAATCCAAAACAACGGAAAAGTCTCTTGCAACAGAAATAGATAGTGACTTGATGCTGAATGTGAATGAAATAAACAGAACTCCGGTAAGACTTGGAAAACACACAGTCTCTGTATAACAAAGTCCTTATGGCCTCACTAGGCCCAAGCAGGAGACAGTCTCTATGCAATGAGATGATATACTTGCAGAGAAGCACAGATGGTATGCAATTAGCAGTGCACAGGTAGTAATGAATGCAACACCTGAGGAGAGTCTCTTACTGCTTGATGAGCTGGTAACTGGCTGTGGCTGGAGTCTGAAGAAAACAGGAGAGCTGAAGTGAGATGAGACGACAGGAGGTAACCACGAGGAATCGCTGGGAACAGGAACGCAGGAGTCCGGAGAACAAGGCACACCGTATGTGACTCGTTGTCTGAGGCAATGTGAGTGAGCCACGGACTGGGAGTTATACCCATGGCTCTGCAGTGATTGGTCACTGAACTCTGGGTGGAAACACAGTGCTGGATTGCACACCTGGATCAGCTGAGTGCAGGAGTCATGGCAACAACCTCACAGGCAGGATGCCGGCACGCAGCAGAATGCACACAGGACCGGACTCAGGGGTACTCAGCAATGCGGAAGATGACGCTTGCGGTCCATACACACCTGCAGCCGTAACTGGGGCCATGACCTCCGGAGGCCTGCACACCAGCGCGCTGGTAGGTGAGACGTAGCAGAGCGCCGATTCCTGACAGAGGGTAATCGGGGAAGAGCAATAAAATGAGCCATTTTACTAAAACGGTCCACTACCACCCAAATGACTCGACATCCGGCTGAAAGGGGAAGGTCCACCACGAAATCCATGGATATATGAGACCATGGCCTGAGAGGAATGGCTAAAGGCATGAGTTGCCCGATCGGCAACGAATGAGGGACCTTATGCTGTGCACAATCCAGACAGGAGTGGACAAATTATTTTACGTCTTTAGAAAGACTAGGCCACCATACCGAGCGAGAGATCAGCTTCAAGGTCTTAGTGATACCTGGATGACCAGAGACCTTGTTGTCATGAAACTCAGCTAAAACAGTGCCTCTCAAAAATTCAGGGACAAAAAGACGACCAGCAGGAGTAAGTCTAGGAGCCTGGTGTTGAAGCTGGTTTAACTGAGTAAATAATTCCTGTGTGAGGCCTGCCCGGATGACTGAAGATGGAACTATGGGGGTAGTAACAGGATTGCTATTGTGAACCGGAAGAAAGCAACGTGACAGGGCATCAGCTTTCGTATTCTTGGAACCAGGCCTGAAGGTGATAATAATAAACCTGAAACGAGTAAAAAACAACGCCCAACGTGCCTGCCGAGCATTAAGCCGTTTAGCTGACTCAATATATTGCAGAATTTTATGGTCAGTAAATACTGTAATAGTATGCCTAGCTCCCTCCAGCCAATGCCTCCACTCCTTGAAAGCCCATTTTACTGCCAGTAATTCTCGATTACCAACGTCATAGTTAAATTCTGCGGAGGAGAATTTCCTGGACATGAAGGCACAAGGATGTAACTCCTGAGACTCCGAATCTTCCTAAGAAAGGATAACCCCCACTCCAACCTCTGAGGCATCGACCTCAACAATAAAGGGGAGCTGCGGATTAGGGTGTCTGAGGACAGGAGCCGAGACAAAGGCCTGCTTCAAGGCCCGAAAGGCAGACTCAGCTTCAGGTGACCAATTGGAAGGATCCGCTCCTTTTTTAGTCAAAGCTACTATAGGAGCGACTAGGTCAGAAAAAGTATGAATGAACAGCCTATAATAATTTGCAAACCCTAAAAAGCGCTGAATTGCTTTTAAATTAGTGGGTTGCGCCCAATTAAGGATGGCCTGAAGTTTTTTTGGTTCCATAAAAAATCCCTGGGGAGAAATAATATACCCCAAGAAGGACACCTCTGTGATGTGAAAATCACATTTCTCAAACTTAGCGTATAAATGATTCTCTCGTAATTTTTGAAGAACCTGACGCACCTGGGCAACATGTTGTTCCATAGACTCAGAGTATATCAAAATGTCGTCTAAATAAACGACCATGAACTTCCCAAGGAAGTCACGGAGTATATCGTTGATGAGGTCTTGGAATACCGCAGGAGCATTTGACAGGCCAAACGGCATCACCAGGTATTCATAGTGACCCGACTGAGTGCTGAAAGCCGTCTTCCACTCATCCCCAGATCTTATTCGGATGAGGTTGTAAGCTCCCCTAAGATCTATTTTTTAAAAGATCACGGCGGAGCGTAATTGATCAAAAAGCACAGAAATCAATGGTAAAAGATAGGTATTCTTAACAGAAATCTTATTCAGAGGCCGAAAATCAATACATGGTCTGAGTGACCCATCTTTTTTCTCAACAAAGAGAAAACCTGCACTCAAAGGAGATTTCGAAGGCCTAATAAAGCCTTTTTTCAGGCTTTCCTGAATGTATTTATTCATGGCCGTGGTTTCTGGCCCGGACAGGGCATATAATCTCCCCTTGGGCAAAGTGGCACCTGGTATTAACTCTATCGCACAGTCATAGGACCGATGGGGAGGCAGAATGTCTGCATTGCCTTTTGAGAACACATCGGCAAAATCCTGATATTCCACAGGAATAAGTTCTGGGACGACTGCCGCAACCCGGACTGGATGGGAAATACATTCCTTAACACAAAAAGGACCCCACTGGGAAATCTCCCCAGACCGCCAATCAATGGTGGGATTATGAAAGGCAAGCCAAGGGTGACCCAAAACTACAGGAACTGCCGGACAATGTGTAAGGTAAAATTCTATGTCTTCTGAATGTAAGGCCCCCACTGTCAATAATATTGGAGGTGTGCGGTGAGTTATTATCCCATTGGAAAGCGGACCCCCATCCAAGCCGTGCATGTTAGTTCGTCTTTCCAATGGTATCTGTGGAATGCCTAAAGCCTTAGCCCAAGCTAAGTCCATAAAATTTCCTGCAGCTCCAATGTCGACGAAGGCCGACACCAATGAACTGAGAGTGCCAAAGGAAATTTTAACAGGAACTAAAAGAGAATCATTTGAGGAGATAAGCTGCAGACCCAAGTGAACCCCCTCACAATTCACTTGGTCAGAGCATTTTCCCGACTTATTCGGGCAATTACGAGCAATATGTCCTTTACCACCACAATACAAACAAAGACCAGACGTTAATCTTCTGGTTCTTTCCTCTAGGGACAGCCGGGAGAGACCCATCTGCATGGGCTCCTCGACGTCCTCAGGAAAGGTATAAACACAAGGATTAGGTCTAAAAGTTGTTCCTCTTTCGGCCCTCCACTCACGGAGACGACGATCTATTTTAATTGCAAGCTCCATGAGTTTGTCGAGAGTCTCAGGAGCGGGGTACTGAAGGAGACTGTCTTTAATAAGTTCAGACAAACCGAGGCGAAACTGACTGCGCAGGGCAAGGTCATTCCAGCCACAGTCGTTCGACCAACGGCGAAATTCAGTACAATACACCTCTGCTGGATTTTTGCCTTGTTTAAGGGCATGTAGGTGACTCTCAGCTGAAGCCTCTCTATCTGGGTCATCATATAACAGGCCTAAAGATTTGAAAAAGGCGTCTATTGACAACAAGGCAGGATCATCTGTTCTTAACCCAAATGCCCAGGTCTGAGGATCACCCTGGAGCAATAACATTACTATCCCAACCCGCTGAGACTAAAGAAATCTTTTCGGTTACCCAAAAAACGGTCAGTTAAGTGCATTTTTGGTTCTCGGACCACACTCGGGGAGGCTCGCAAAAGATCTTCCTGCGATTTCACCAGAAGAGTAAGGTCCTGAACCATCTGAGTTAGTTCTTGAATTTAACAAATTGAAAAGATCCTATTTGCGCTTATACTTAGGTGTCAGCCCTTGATTGCACAGAAAAACCTTCACCGTGGTTTTTAGAAAAGAACCATACATCCACAATTGGTGAAACCAAGTGGCGCCACCTTATCACACCAGAAGCCACAACGAACAGTGTGGAGATATAGTCACAACCGGGACTTTTGGTGACTATATCTCCACACTGTTCGTTGTGGCTCTCTGGATGTTTTCCACTAAATGCTGTTTTTTAATCCTTGTTTGTAAGTGTGTTGTGTAATAAATTAATTTTTAACCAAACACACAGACGGTATTGCACTATTATCATTCTCTATTTCAAGCTTCTATGGGAACGGTATCTATGGAATAAAACCAACCAGAGAAAACTCCATTTTCTACATGCAAATTTACCAGCTATAATTTGTGAGTGGTACCATTGTGAAATTCCAAACACCCTTTGCTTAAATGGGATACACTATGTGTTGTATTTTTTTATTTCTTTTAGCACATTGCTAAGTGATTTGGAGCAGGAATCCATCTCTTTAAATTCATTGTGTAAGCCAATTTTTTTTTCTTCTGGTGTGATAAGGTGGCGCCACTTGGTTTCACCAATTGTGGATGTATAGTTCTTGAATTTGGTTGACAAAAAGCTGACCGGGATTCGGCCCTAAAACTGCTGGATTCATGAAGTCGAATTTTTGAAACTAACCAAAACAAAGAATGGAAACAAAATTAAACCCCTTTTTTATTTTTTATGTTTTTGGGCCAGTGATAATGTTATGATCCTGATACTCGGGTCAGGGGAGATCTTATACGGTGGGATCTGAGTACCAGGACGTAATGCTGGGAAAGGGAAATGGAATGGGAATAGCCCCTGGCACCCTATCTCCGTTGTCTCACCCGTGCTGTCAGTACACTCTTGCGAGACTATGGTTTCTTGGGCCCATGGCAGCCGCCTTTGAAGGGCGGATTACGTCTGCCCAACTCCGATGCCCCCTCAGGTCTTAATGAGAGACAAAGAGTGAACGGAGACAGGGTGATAACAAGGGGCCCTCTAACTAATCAACAAGGCCAGGGGATACTGGCAAACCTGGAACTGAAAGTATGCGTGGATTACCGCCAGGGAAAAGAACAACCAAAATTCCACTTGTCCACTCTCCTACACGGCACCGCCGAGTACCGGAGAGGACTATGGAAGCGGAAACCTCCGCAAATGCACCGGTAAAATGAAACAAATCCTAAAGTGACCAAGGCCACAACATGCGGCAGGGCCACAACTCACGAAACCAAGAGAGAACCTCAATCGACTGCCACAGGTAACTTAGGACCAGAGGAACTCCTTGGGACCAGGTGACTAACTTCAGGATTCAGGAACTCAGAGAACTGGAGGGACTGGACACAGCTAACCAGGAACAGACGTTCACCAAACATGAACAGCATGCAGGAAGCTATCACCGGCGTCTGTGTGAGGCACTGAGGAGGCATTTAACAGGGAACCCTCCAATCAGAGTACAGAGCCCAATTACAATCAATGTCGTGCAGCTGCCTTGCTCCACGACCAGAGAAACATGTGTAAGTACTTTAATCAATCAACCCTGCAACGGGGAACGTGGTCCACCTGTGGAATAAAAGGAGATAAAAGGAGATTTGTGTTAAAAACTTACCTTTGTTAAATCTCTTTCTGCGAGGTACACTGGATTCCACAGGGTGCCCACCCTGATGCGAGATCCGGTCTGTAGATCAACACTGTCTAAGTTGACAATGTTTGGGTCAACCATTATAGGTCGACAGGCACTAGGTAAACAGGGATGGAAGGTCGACAGGGATTCTAGGTCGACATGTTCTGTCGACAGGTCAAAAGGTCGACATGAATTTTTCACTTTTTTTGAACTTTTTCATACTTATCGGTCCACGCGGACTACGATTGGGAATAGTAACCTGTGCTAAGCGCAGCGAGGCACCATGCCCGAAGCATTGAAAGCAAAGCGAGCCATGCGAGGGGACACAGTGCACTAATTGGGCTTCTTGGTCACTGTATGGAGTAAACGACACTAAAAAGTTAAAAACCCACGTCAACCTTTTGAACTGTTGACATGAAATATGTGGTATATGTGGCTACTAGCGGTTGTCGCTTTTAGCTTGTTGGTGCCTCGGATAAATATCCTACTCTACACCCCTGATGTTATTCCGTGTGGAATCCAGTGTACCTCGCAGAAAGAGATTTAACAAAGTTAAGCTCTTACCATAAATCTCCTTTTTTCATGGGTAACAGTACAGCCTCATGGGGTGAGTCATGTCCTTGTAGACTGACACCTGAAGAGACATAATTGAACTGTACCAGCAGGGGGCGACATACTCAGATATAAGGTAGCTGTACTAGCAGGGGGCATACACAAAGAGACATAAGGGAGCCGTTGTAGCGGGGGTGCATACACAAAGATATAAGGGAGACGTACTAGTGGGGGGCATACACAAAGAGATATTTTCTAAGAATGCATTGTGGCTTTTTGTATTCAGCCTAGGAAAATATATTTGTTACATATTCTCATTTTTCATGATTTGTCATTTTCAAATCTTGGTAATAAGTTCAGAGACTGATACGGCATAAGGTGCCCTTGGTATAAGTGATGTAGGCCAGTATTTACTAAAAATCCGAGTTTGCCCGATTTGTGTTTTTGTTTCTAAATCCCAATCCGGAAATTCACTAAGCACAAATCTCGGCAGTGTTTGGAGTATTCATAATGGTTTGATTTGCAAAGTTCAGAAATACGAATGAATAGACCATCGGTCAAATGCGGCGGTTATTTCATACAATACAGGAATTCACTATTCATTCGTGTTTGGGTGTTAGTCTCTGAGTGCTCAAATGCGGTCGCATTTTTTTGCAAATATTTAAAAAAAGTGGCAAAAAAATAGACCTGCTTTTTTCAGGCATGTTTACATGTGTTGCAACTCAAAAATCAATCACACCTGAATTAGGATGCCTAAAAAAGGATGTTAGGCACAATTCAATCCACCTACACTCAGAAATGGCAGCAGGGCTGTGGACCAGTGATATTTTGTGTGCTGTGGAATTCCTCAGACTCAGACATCAGCCTGTAAGTAACCAGGGCCAACAAACTGAACATGGTCAGCAGGTTGTACAGGTTCCGTGGAGGCTGCGCAGGCCTCGTTTTTTTAGGGGGCATTTAAATTGAACGCATTGTCCGATGATATAGTCATGCAGATGTTCCATCTAAATCGTAACAACATTTTCCGTCTGTATGACCTTGTCAAACTGTGCCTAGACCCTGAGACAGCACGCTCTCACTCTGTCTCAGGCCTGCACAAACTTCTGGCTGTGTTACACTTTATGGCTACTGGGAGCTTTCAGGCTGTGTCTGGGGATGTCATAGGAATCTCACAGCCCTCATTTTTGAGAATATTAACACAGGTGATGTATACCTAACTACCTCTTCTTTTTTTGTTTGTTTTAATTTCTCGGTGGACAGTTCTGTCCTAAAATCTCATGTTTATTGTTCTTTCAAATATACACACAGGTGTTGGCTGTTTTGCAGCCCCACATCGATGCCTCAATCTGCTTCCCTACCCAGGAGTCTCAGTGGCATGCCGTCAGGGTAGATTTCTATGAGCTGGCTGGCATGCCCAATGTGCTGGGAGCCATAGTTTGCACACACATTCAGCTGAGACCACCTAGGGGCAGGCAGCACATATATACTAATCGCCATCAAGAACACTCCACAAATGTGCAGGTGGTTTGTGATGCAAATCTCAAAATAATGAGCTGGTTACCCTGGGGGCTGCCATGACTCCTTCATCCTCAGTCGATCATCCCTCTTTGATAAGTTTGAGGACGGACAAATGCCAGATGGTTGGCTGCTGGGAATGTAATTTGATATGTGTAGGGCTGCGTATACTTTGTCCAAATATTGGGGCAGATGTATTAACCTGTAGAAGGCATAAGGAAGTGACAAACCAGTGATATGTGCAAGGTGATAAAGGCACCAGCCAATCAGCTCCAATATGTAAATTAACATTTAGGAACAGATTGTCCGCTGCCTTTATTAACTTGCACATATCACTGGTTTATCACTTCCTTATGCCTTCTACAGGTTAATACATCTGCCCCACAGTGTGTTACTTATGTGTTGCTGTATCTTAACATGAATTACGTTACTATATCTGTCTTTTAGGTGATGGAGGATATGGCTGTTTCTCCTGGCTTCTAACTTCCTTGTCCCGACCTGATACCCCTGCTGAACACAATTACAATCATGCACATAAGTCCACGCGGAATGTGATAGACAGATGTTTTGGCGTGCTGAAATCTAGGTTTCGGTGTCTGGATAAGTCTGGTGGCCTTTTGTTGTATAGTCCCTCGAAGGAGACTCAAATTGTTCTGCTGCTGCTTTCTTCATAACATGTGTTTGCAACAACATCTGCCACATGTTGAGGAGGAGGAGGATGAAAAAAGCAGCCAGCAAGCAGAGGAATTAGAGACATCTGGTGATACTTAGAGTACAGATGTAGAGAGGCAGGTTAGGCAAGAGCTCATCACTCGCTATTTCTAAGGTAAGTTTGTTTTGCTTATTTCATTTGTTGTGTAATCATAAATAGATGTTGGCCCATTTTTATTGTAAAAACCATTACTCAGAATGTGTCTGTCTCCTTGAGACATACAAACATACCCTCGCTTTATGCAAAACTAATGTAGCATGTGTATTGTGTTTAATTTAAAATCAAACCAACAGATTATGAGTGGCATGCATTAAGTCTGGATAAGTGTTCGTAAACTTGCACTGATAATTTATTACAATCACACATAATGCACATAGTAATTTATTCAGTATTTTACTTTATGATTGTGTGTAACGTCCTTAATGCACAGGTTCTCAAACTTGGCCCTCAGGACCCCACACAGTGCATGTTTTGCAGGTAACCCAGTAGAAGCACAGGTGTATGAATTACTCACATATACATTTTAAAAGGTTCACAGGTAGAGCTAATTATGTCACTTGTGATTCTGTGAGGAGACCTGCAAAACATGTACTGTGTGGGGTCCTGAGGGCCGAGTTTGAGAACCTGTGTTCTAAATAAACAGTCCTCAACATATATGTTAGCCTTGAGGAATACATGTGTCCCTATGTGTGATGCTCCATCATATTTAAGGGACACAAACTTACTCTCATCCAAAATAATTTATTTTGTAATGTTTGCTGCAGTAAACTTGCTGATTTGTTAGTAAATACACAGTTTGCCACATATATACATTATTATACACAATTTTATTTTTTTGTTAAACATTTAGTATTTTTTGGTTTCTGCATCATGTGTAATAACATTATCACTCATTTTTCACACACACAAACATGGCCCAATAATGGCCCTCATTCCGAGTTGTTCGCTCGCAAGATGCTTTTAGCAGCTTTGCACATGCTAAGCCGCCGCCTACTGGTGTCAGGTCCGGGTGTTTTTGTGAATCCGTTAACCCTGGACCAACCACAGGTGTAGGTGCTGGGGTATGAAGAAAGCAGGGAGGACGAAGAAAGTTCTGTTTCATATATTTATTGAAAATAACAATTCAGTAAAATGTTAAATGGCAAGTTATTAATCACCATAATGTACTGACGTATTGCATGAATAATAGAAATAATATGCAGGATAAATCTTAAAGATAAATAAAAGAAATGTTCATGGAACTGCGTTTAAAACAGGCTGAAGAATAAATGTTGAATTGTCCAAATATAAACAAGCTTTGATGCAGAACTGTAGAATGTGTTTAACTGGGTAATGCTGACATGAAGAAATAACTGTAAGGATTTGCAATGAAGTTTTGAGAGGTAACTGAGAGACTGTGAAGAATTATCCTTGTAATGGTAGCATAGAAAGTAAAAGTATTAAATTGGGTTACTTACGAGTTCCGGAGATCACTGAGAACTGTAGCAGGTGATATAGGTGATGAACGGTTTAAATGCAGAGCAGAACAAACGAACAGCTGAAGTTAGTGGAATCCTCCAAACTTGTATGGTTGTAAACAGGCAGACAGGGTAACCTCATGCAAGACTCTGGGAATCCAGTTGTTACCAACAGGTACACGATTAACTCACAGCACAGCGGGGAGCCGGTGGATCTTTTAGCAGTAAAGGCTGCAGGCGGTCCTCTGGGAACGGAGGCGATATCTGGACCATGGGAATCACACAGGAATGCACGGAGAGAGCTCAGAGCTAGGGCATAGCGTTGATACAACAAAGCACTGGCCCAGAGTAACATAATCCCAGCCTACTTAAAGGCAGCACAAGCACGGGATTGGTTTACACCTGTCCACAGGTGATTTCACAAGTGTTCTGTATTACTTATTTGGTCTCCAACATGGCCACCTCCTAAACAGCAGACACACCGCAGTGCCTTAGGCCATTCGGTCCCCGCACTCCCAGTTCCCGGACTCTGCATCACCTGTGCCACCGATCACGCCATGTCCCCACACGGCCGCACAGTACCGCGAGCAACCGCACTGGCAGCGGATGAACCCCAGAACCCGCAGAGATGAGAGACCGGTTCGTGACAACTGGGAGTGAATCTTAGCTTATCAAAATTACGAATTAAAGATTAGCAGAATTGCGAATAGACACTTCTTAGCAGTTTCTGAGTAGCTCCACACTTACTCGGCGTCTGCGATCAGTTCAGTCAGTCTCGTTACTGGTTTGACGTCACAAACACACCAGGCGTTCGGCCAGACACTCCTCCGTTTCTCCAGCCACTCCCGCGTTTTTCCCGGAACCGGTAGCGTTTTTTCGCACACAGCCATAAAACGGCCTGTTTCCGCCCAGAAACACCCACTTCATGTCAATCACATTACAATCACCAGAACTAAGAAAAAACCTTGTAATGCCGTGAGTAAAATATCTAACTGTATAGCAAATTTACTTGGTGCAGTCGCACTGCGGACATTTCGCATGCGCATTAGCGACTAATCGCTCCGTTGCAACAAAAAAATAATGAGCTAACAACTCTGAATGACCCCCAATAATGACATTCATTTTGGCAATGAATTATCTCAATTCAATGACAACATATTAAAAGCTTTTTACGCAACTCAATTGTGTAATTCTTGTAATGTTGTACAGAGAAAAAAGGTACAATAGTTAACAATCACATTGTAATGTGTATTGGCTGCAGGATAGGAGAATGATTGGAATCTAGAAAGAGTAACGATTAGAAAAAAATCAAGTGGTCTGGTTACTTACTGCTAACATATATGTGGCTGCCTGGCAATGATTGTGTGTGCAGGATAGGAGAATGATTGGAATCTAGAAAGAGTAATGATTAGAAAAAAATCAAGTGGTCTGGTTACTTCCTGCTAACATGTATGTGCAGCTCCAACAAAATTTCCCTCCTACAAAAGAAAACAAAGATGGTAACGAATAAATGTGTGTACAAATGTTATGCTGTTGTTTGTACCACTTATAATTAATGATGTTGTATAATTTGTCAAGGAGCTAAGTGTTATATATATTTTGCCAAACATACACTTACTATTTAGAATTACTTCTCAGAAATGTAATATTTGTTTGTGTTATTTTTTTTGGGTGCCTGCTTGTCCTGCCCTTTGCCTTTAGCACTGTCATGTTGTCGTGCTCTGGTGGAGCGTCTTCGTGGTGATGAGACTGGCGTGATATTTGGAGTAGTCGTACCAGAACTGCTGCTTGTTTGCTGTTGGTGCATGGATCTGAGTGTTTCATTCAGGTTAGTGAGGGTGGCATTGAGTTCACGTGTAGCAGCATTTTGATTATCTACAATTCGGAATAAACTTTCATTAATCTTTTGATTGTTTTGAAAAATGTTCATATAACTTTGCTGTTGTCTGTGCTGTTCTTCCATTAGTCTGTGCTGTTCTTCCATTATGCGCTGTAAGTTGCCCATGACCTGTGTAATGTCTGCACGCATGAGTTCCATGGTATTGCCAATTCTGGTTGTTTGTTCATTTTGTCTACTCATATTTCTGGTTATTCTTCTGAGGTGACATGGTAGGCTTGCAAACATTTGTGTCTGCCTACGCAGGCAATCTTCATTAGTGGCCTGCTGTCTAGCCCAAATGTTCCAAAACACGCGATCAGGGCCTTGTGTTACTGGTGTTGTTGGGCTGTGTTGTGGTGGTGGTGTGCTTTACTGTGGTGGTGTACTCACAGGTGCTGGGGAGCTAATTCCTTGGCTTAATGGCTGCATTTCTAAGATGATTGTCTCATCCATGTCACTGTGTTGCTGTTGTTGCGGAGGGATGCTATTACCAGGACTAGAAGCTAAAATTTAGAAAAAATATCCGTTAGCTATCCATATGTTTGATAAATTATAACAAATCAATACACATGGAACACGTCATTTACTGTTGCTTTCAGATATCCTGCCTAGCAACATCATCACTCATAACATCAATACATACATATGCCTGTTTGTGGCAAATGTGTCTGGTTACTTCATTGTGAAAGCAAACACATTAGTTTTATTGTAGATTAGACATACTCCACCATAAAAACACATTGTAATCCATAATGTGTTACCTTATAGCTTTTCAAAAACAAACATAGTAATGTTTTTATATGTATTTGGCAATGTTAGGTCAAACACACATGTGAAAATTTGTTAAACAACCTTACTATTTTCCAAAATTAAACATGAGTTTCTGTTGCTGCATCTTACACACAATGTGCTACTGTATGGCTCAAGTGGACATACATATATTTAAAGGATGTGGACAAGGCCATTTCTGTAGGATTACATTTCATGTTTTACTGACTTCGGTAAGTATATCAGATTTTGATGTGTTTTGACTTAATGCGTTTAAGTAAAAGTTTAATTACGATCTGACATTTCTTAAATTTATTTCAGTTTGATACTCACAATCAAGATGAGGGGAGTGTGGTTCACGTCTTGGAGGTGTGTCCAAAATTTGGAGTGGGGAGACCGAACATACTGTCGATAATCTTCGTGGTGGGGTAGCCTACTGTGGTTGGCCCTGGACATCAGACCTTGCTTTCTTTGCTGCCACATGTTTTTTTTGGTAGTGTGTTACAGAAGTCCGACTTATGCTGCTCCAGACTTCTTTTGATGGACCTAGTATTGAAAGTTAAATGTTGTTATGGCCATTCCTTTACAAACATACCCTATACTATAATGGACACTTTACCTGCTTCCGCAGCGTCATCATCATCATCAGATGCCATGGGAGTTACTGTAGGAAGAGCAGTACTGCTTTTTTCCAACACTGTAAAACCAAAATAAAAACTCATGTATTCATGCTATTGTTGATACATCCACCCATTATGCTTATAAACATTAATTCTGTAAAAATGCTTGTTTTTTTTTTGTAAAAAAACCATAAGGACCGTAAACCAAAAAACCACTACATAAAAACATTGTCCAATAGCCATATGCACTATGGAAAGTGCAACACAGGAAAACATGTACAGGACACAGACATAGGACACCAGTAAAAATACATACACTAACAACCAAAAACACACACATCTTAATTTTGTAATGAAAGGAAAAAATTTTCAGATGCAATATAGAAATTGCTCTGTGATGTGGCACTCCAAACGCACATTACCACTATATGAGCCAAACAAAAACAAAAGCCCCCCCAAAAAAAATTAGACTGCTGTGTTGTGTCAGGGTACAAATACAGACTCAAACTGAACATACAAATAGTGGGTTTATCTAAAAAAATTATTACATTCTGTAATAATGACATTACACATGTAAGTGGTTTCCAAACCACTTTCCACTACTCCAGCCTCTAACATGACAACCACTGTTTTTGCAACATTGCACATGGATAAACCTAAATATAAAATATAGTCCAAGTTAAAAACGTAAAAATGTGCAAAAGGAAAAAAATATTGCTGGACAGTTCAATGACACACCAAGTCCATACTACACATGGAAAATATACATTAAAAAAAAAAACATGACATACAATGAAGTAAGATGTTACATTGGCTTTTGAAGAAAACATTACAAAAAAAAATGTATTTGCTGACACACTTGAAGATGGGAGTAATATGCAACGTCACATGACACACATTTGGAAAAAAAAAAAAAGTAAGGTCATAGAATGTTAATGCAAATACACATGCTCACCATTCTTCCTGGGCAGATCTGAATCCCGGACATGGGTTGCAGAGACTACTTCTGGAGGTATTACACTCCGCATGGGCTCCTCATACTCCAGATATCTTGCAATATAGGGCTGCCCACCACCGTTTTTTTGAGCCGACTTCACCTCCTTGGCCATTTTGGGCATTGACACGTCGCTTTATGTCATAGTACCGTTTGCGGCACGTGTCCTCCGTCCGCTTGACAACCCCCTCACTATTGACAGCAGCAACAACTTTCGCCCACAACACCATCTTCTTCCGTGTTGGCAACTTGGCGGACTCAGGCCCAAATAACTGCTGCTGATACTTCATCAGCTCCCACACCAATGCCACATTTTCTGCATAACTAAACTTGACATTCCGCCCAGTCTTAGTAGTGGTGCGTGGCTGCGGAGCTCTCTGACTGTCACTATCACTGTCACTTGAGGCTGCTGCAGCAACCTCACCCACCTCCTCCACCTCACTAACCTCACTCACACTTACCTCCTCCACCTGAATGACCTCCTCCTCCTCCTCACTCACACCTTCCACCTCACCCACCTATGAGTCACACATAATTGTGTGTCTAAACACTTAACACAGAAAAAAATAAAATACAAACAACACACTCCTCCACTACCACTGCACAAATCTCACACACACACACACACACACACACACACACACACACACACACACTGACAAGGGACTATAAATAAAAAATACTTGGACAAAAAATTAGACAAAACCTCAAATAACAAGACTACAAGAATGACAAGACTACTTTCAAACACAATACTACACTCAGAAATCGCAAACAACACTCCTCACCAAACCAAAAACTCACCTACCTCCACAGCACAACCTCCCTCCTCACCACTAACTAAACCCACGAGGAGCGGACGGTTTGGGGCGTATTTATATGGTTGCGCACAGACACTCCTACATCTGAAACACAACCAATCACGAATGGGGATGAAAAACGAAACTAAAAGTGAAAATGCGGCCGGGGTTTAAAAAAAACCTGCCGCCTTTATCTTAAAAAATAAACCAGCAAAAACAACAAAAACGCGTACGCAAACAACGACGGCCAAAATCTGCAAAAAAAAATAAGATTTTACTCACCGGTAAATCTATTTCTCGTAGTCCGTAGTGGATGCTGGGAACTCCGTAAGGACCATGGGGAATAGCAGCTCCGCAGGAGACTGGGCACAACTAAAGAAAGCTTTAGGACTACCTGGTGTGCACTGGCTCCTCCCACTATGACCCTCCTCCAGACCTCAGTTAGGATACTGTGCCCGGAAGAGCTGACACAATAAGGAAGGATTTTGAATCCCGGGTAAGACTCATACCAGCCACATCAATCACACCGTATAACTCGTGATACTATACCCAGTTAACAGTATGAACTATAACTGAGCCTCTCAACAGATGGCTCATAGCAATAATAAGAATTTACTTACCGATAATTCTATTTCTCATAGTCCGTAGTGGATGCTGGGGACTCCGTAAGGACCATGGGGATTAGCGGCTCCACAGGAGACTGGGCACATCTAAAGAAAGCTTTAGGACTAGCTGGTGTGCACTGGCTCCTCCCCCTATGACCCTCCTCCAAGCCTCAGTTAGGATACTGTGCCCGGACGAGCGTACACAATAAGGAAGGATCTTGAATCCCGGGTAAGACTCATACCAGCCACACCAATCACACCGTATAACTTGTGATCTGAACCCAGTTAACAGCATGATAACAGAGGAGCCTCTAGAAAAGATGGCTCACTACAGCAATAACCCGATCTTTTTGGTAACAATAACTATGTACCAGTATTGCAGACAATCCGCACTTGGGATGGGCGCCCAGCATCCACTACGGACTACGAGAAATAGAATTATCGGTAAGTAAATTCTTATTTTCTCTAACGTCCTAAGTGGATGCTGGGGACTCCGTAAGGACCATGGGGATTATACCAAAGCTCCCAAACGGGCGGGAGAGTGCGGATGACTCTGCAGCACCAATTGAGAGAAACTCCAGGTCCTCCTCAGCCAGGGTATCAATTTTGTAGAATTTTACAAACGTATTTGCTCCTGACCAAGAAGCTGCTCGGCAAAGTTGTAAAGCCGAGACCCCTCGGGCAACCGCCCAAGATGAGCCCACCTTCCTTGTGGAGTGGGCATTTACAGATTTTTTGGCTGTGGCAGGCCTGCCACAGAATGTGCAAGCTGAATTGTACTACAAATCCAACGAGCAATAGTCTGCTTAGAAGCAGGAGCACCCAGCTTGTTGGGTGCATACAGGATAAACAGCGAGTCAGTTTTCCTGACTCCAGCCGTCCTGGATATTTTCAGGGCCCTGACAACATCTAGCAACTTGGAGTCCTCCAAGTCCCTAGTAGCCGCAGGCACCACAATAGGTTGGTTCAGGTGAAACGCTGAAACCACCTTAGGGAGAAACTGAGGACGAGTCCTCAATTCCCCCTGTCCGAATGGAAAATCAGATAAGGGCTTTTACAGGATAAAGCCACCAATTCTGACGCGCGCCTGGCCCCGGCCAGGGCCAACAGCATGACCACTTTCCATGTGAGATATTTTAACTCCACAGATTTAAGTGGTTCAACCCAATGTGACTTTTGGAACCCAAAACCTACATTGAGATCCCAAAGTGCCACTGGAGGCACAAAAGGAGGCTGTATATGCAGTACCCCTTTTACAAACGTCTGAACTTCAGGGACTGAAGCTAGTTCTTTTTGGAAGAAAATTGACAGGGCCGAAATTTGAACCTTAATGGACCCCAATTTCAGGCCCATAGACACTCCTGTTTGCAGGAAATGTAGGAATCGACCCAGTTGAATTTCCTCCGTCTGGCCTTACTGGCCTCGCACCACGCAACATATTTTCGCCAAATGCGGTGATAATGTTTTGCGGTTACATCCTTCCTGGCTTTGATCAGGATAGGGATGACTTCATCCGGAATGCCTTTTTTCCTTCAGGATCCGGCGTTCAACCGCCATGCCGTCAAACGCAGCCGCGGTAAGTCTTGGAACAGACAGGGTCCATGCTGGAGCAGGTCCCTTCTTAGAGGTAGAGGCCACGGATCCTCCGTGAGCATCTCTTGAAGTTCCGGTTACCAATTCCTTCTTGGCCAATCCGGAGCCACGAATATAGTGCTTACTCCTCTCCATCTTATCAATCTCAGTACCTTGGGTATGAGAGGCAGAGCAGGGAACACATACACTGACTGGTACACCCACGGTGTTACCAGAGCGTCTACAGCTATTGCCTGAGGGTCCCTTGACCTGGCGCAATACCTGTCGAGTTTTTCCCAACGGTTTATAATCATGTGGAAGACTTCTGGGTGAAGTCGCCACTCTCCCGGGTGGAGGTCGTGTTGAGGAAGTCTGCTTCCCAGTTGTCCACTCCCGGAATGAATACTGCTGACAGTGCTATCACATGGTTTTCCGCCCAGCGAAGAATCCTTGCAGCTTCTGCCATTGCCCTCCTGCTTCTTGTGCCACCCTTGTTTGTTTACGTGGGTGACTGCCGTGATGTTGTCCGACTGGATCAACACCGGCTGACCTTGAAGCAGAGGTCTTGCTAAGCTTAGAGCATTGTAAATGGCCCTTAGCTTCAGGATATTTATGTGAAGTGTCGTCTCCAGGCTAGACTATAAGCCCTGGATATTCCTTCCCTGTGTGACTGCTCCCCAGCCTCGCAGGCTGGCATCCGTGGTCACCAGGACCCAGTCCTGAATGCCGAATCTGCGGCCCTCTAGAAGATGAGCACTCTGCAACCACCACAGGAGGGACACCCTTGTCCTTGGTGACAGGGTTATCCGCTGATGCATCTGAAGATGCGACCCGGACCATTTGTCCAGCAGGTCCCACTGGAAAGTTCTTGCGTGGAATCTGCCGAATGGGATTGCTTCGTAGGAAGCCACCATTATACTCAGAACCCTTGTGCATTGATGCACTGAGACTTGGCTCGGTTTTAGGAGGTTCCTGACTATCTCGGATAACTCCCTGGCTTTCTCCTCCGGGAGAAACACCTTTTTCTGGACTGTGTCCAGGATCATCCCTAGGAACAGAAGACAAGTCGTCGGAACCAACTGCGATTTTGGAATGTTGAGAATCCAATCGTGCTGCCGCAACACTACCTGAGATAGTGCTACACCGACCTCCAACTGTTCCCTGGATCTTACCATTATCAGGGAATCGTCCAAGTAAGGGATAACTAATATTCCCTTCCTTCGAAGGAATATCATCATTTCGGCCATTACCTTGGTAAAGACCCGAGGTGCCGTGGACCATCCATACGGCAGCGTCTGAACTGATAGTGACAGTTCTGTACCATAAACCTGAGGTACCCTTGATGAGAAGGGTACATTTTTTACATGAAGGTAAGCATCCTTGATGTCCCGAGACATCATGTAGTCCCCTTCTTCCAGGTTCGCAATCACTGCTCTGAGTGACTCAATCTTGAATTTGAACCTCTGTATGTAAGTGTTCAAAGATTTTAGATTTATAATCGGTCTCACCAAGCCGTCCAGCTTTGGTACCACAACAGTGTGGAATAATACCCCGTTCCCTGTTGCAGGAGGGGTACCTTGATTATCACCTGCTGGGAATACAGCTTGTGAATGGCTTCCAAAACTATCTCCCTGTCAGAAGGAGACATCGGTAAAGCCGACTTTAGGAAACGGCGAGGGGGAGACGTCTCGAATTCTAATTTGTACCCCTGAGTATCACCTGAAGGATCCAGGGGTCTACTTGCGAGTGAGCCCACTGCGCGCTGAAATTCATTGAGACGGGCCCCCCACCGTGCCTGATTCTGCTTGTAAAGCCCCAGCGTCATACTGAGGGCTTGGCAGAGGCGGGAGAGGGTTTCTGTTCCTGGGAACTGGCTGATTTCTGCAGCCTTTTTCCTCTCCCTCTGTCACGGGGCAGAAAAGAGGAACCTTTTGCCCGCTTGTCCACGAAAAGACTGCGCCTGATAATACGGCGTCTTCTCATGATGTGAGGCGACCTGGGGTACAAACGTGGATTTCCCAGCTGTTGCCGTGGCCACCAGGTCTGAAAGACCGACTCCAAATAACTCCTCCCCTTAATAAGGCAATACTTCCAAATGCCATTTGGAATACGCATCACCTGACCACTGACGTGTCCATAACCCTCTACTGGTAGAAATGGACAACGCACTTAGACTTGATGCCAGTCGGCAAATATTCCGCTGTGCATCACGCATATATAGAAATGCATCTTTAAAATGCTCTATAGGCAATAATATACTGTCCCTATCTAGGGTAACAATATTTTCAGTCAGGGAATCCGACCACGCCAACCCAGCACTGCACATCCAGGCTGAGGCGATTGCTGGTCGCAGTATAACACCAGTATGTGTGTAATACATTTTAGGATATCCTCCTGCTTTCTATCAGCAGGATCCTTAAGGGCGGCCATCTCAGGAGAGGGTAGAGCCCTTGTTCTTACCAGCGTGTGAGCGCTTTATCCACCCTAGGGGGTGTTTCCCAACGCACCCTAACCTCTGGCGGGAAAGGATATAATGCCAATAACATTTTTATCAGTTGTTATCGGGGGAAACCCACGCATCATCACACACCTCATTTAATTTCTCAGATTCAGGAAAACTACAGGTAGTTTTTCCTCACCGAACATAATACCCCTTTTTGGTGGTACTCGTATTATCAGAAATGTGTAAAACATTTTTCATTGCCTCAATCATGTAACGTGTGGCCCTACTGGAAGTCACATTTGGCTCTTCACCGTCGACACTGGAGTCAGTATCCGTGTCGGCGTCTATATCTGCCATCTGAGGTAACGGGCGCTTTAGAGCCCCTGACGGCCTATGAGACGTCTGGACAGGCACAAGCTGAGTAGCTGGCTGTCTCATGTCAACCACTGTCTTTTATATAGAGCTGACACTGTCACGTAATTCTTCCAACAGTTCATCCACTCAGGTGTCGACCCCCTAGGGGGTGACATCACTATTACAGGCAATCTGCTCCGTCTCCACATCATTTTTCTCCTCATACATGTCGACACCAACGTACCGACATACAGCACACACACAGGGAATGCTCTGATAGAGGACAGGACCCCACTAGCCCTTTGGGGAGACAGAGGGAGAGTTTGCCAGCACACACCAGAGCGCTATATATATACAGGGATAACCTTATATAAGTGTTTTTCCCCTTATAGCTGCTGTATTGTTTATACTGCGCCTAATTAGTGCCCCCCTCTCTTTATTTAACCCTTTCTGTAGTGTAGTGACTGCAGGGGAGAGACAGGGAGCTTCCCTCCAACGAAGCTGTGAGGGAAAATGGCGCCAGTGTGCTGAGGAGATAGGCTCCGCCCCCTTATCGGCGGCCTTATCTCCCGTTTTTTGTGTATTTTTGGCATGGGTTAAATGCATCCATATAGCCCAGGGGCTATATGTGATGCATCTTTTGCCATTTAAGGTATTTTTATTGCGTCTCAGGGCGCCCCCACCCAGCGCCCTGCACCCTCAGTGACCGGAGTGTGAAGTGTGCTGAGAGCAATGGCGCACAGCTGCGGTGCTGTGCGCTACCTTTTTGAAGACAGGACGTCTTCTGCCGCCGATTTTCCGGATCTCTTCAGGCTTCTGGCTCTGTAAGGGGGCCGGCGGCGCGGCTCTGGGACCCATCCAGGCTGGGCCTGTGATCGTCCCTCTGGAGCTAATGTCCAGTAGCCTAAGAAGCCCAATCCACTCTGCACGCAGGTGAGTTCGCTTCTTCTCCCCTTAGTCCCTCGATGCAGTGAGCCTGTTGCCAGCAGGACTCACTGAAAATAAAAAACCTAAAACTAACTTTTCACTAAGCAGCTCAGGAGAGCCACCTAGTGTGCACCCTTCTCGTTCGGGCACAGAAATCTAACTGAGGCTTGGAGGAGGGTCATAGGGGGAGGAGCCAGTGCACACCAGCTAGTCCTAAAGCTTTCTTTAGATGTGCCCAGTCTCCTGCGGAGCCGCTAATCCCCATGGTCCTTACGGAGTCCCCAGCATCCACTTAGGACGTTAGAGAAAACCCTTTAATTAGGCAATAACTATATACAAGTATTGCAGACAATCCGCACTTGGGATGGGCGCCCAGCATCCACTACGGACTACGAGAAATAGATTTACCGGTGAGTAAAATCTTATTTTCTCTGACGTCCTAGTGGATGCTGAGAACTCCGTAAGGACCATGGGGATTATACCAAAGCTCCCAAACGGGCAGGAGAGTGCGGATGACTCTGCAGCACCCAATGAGAGAACTCAAGGTCCTCCTCAGCCAGGGTATCAAATTTGTAGAATTTAGCAAACGTGTTTGCCCCTGACCAAGTAGCAGCTCGGCAAAGTTGTAAAGCCGAGAACCCTCGGGCAGCCGCCCAAGAAGAGCCCACCTTCCTTGTGGAATGGGCTTTTACAGATTTAGGATGCGGCAGTCCAGCCGCAGAATGCGCCAGCTGAATTGTGCTACAAATCCAGCGAGCAATAGTCTGCTTAGAAGCAGCAGCACCCAGCTTGTTGGGTGCATACAGGATAAATAGCGACTCAGTTTTCCTGACTCCAGCCGTCCTGGAAACATACATTTTCAGGGCCCTGACTACGTCCAGCAACTTGGAATCCTCCAAGTCCCTAGTAGCCGCAGGCACCACAATAGGTTGGTTCAAATGAAAAGCTGATACCACCTTAGGGAGAAACTGTGGACGAGTCCTCAATTCTGCCCTATCCATATGGAAAATCAGATAAGGGCTTTTACACGACAAAGCCGCCAATTCTGACACACTCCTGGCCGAAGCCAAGGCCAATAGCATGACCACCTTCCACGTGAGTTATTTTAAATTCACGGTTTTAAGTGGTTCAAACCAATGTGATTTTAGAAAATTCAACACCACGTTGAGATCCCAAGGTGCCACTGGAGGCACAAAAGGGGGCTGAATATGCAGCACTCCCTTTCCAAAAGTCTGAACTTCAGGCAGTGAAGCCAGTTCTTTCTGGAAGAGAATCGACAGAGCCGAAATCTGGACCTTTATGGAACCCAATTTTAGGCCCGTAGTCACTCCTGACTTTAGGAAGTGCAGAAATCGACCCAGCTGAAATTCCTATGTTGGGGCCTTCCTGACCTCACACCACGCAACATATTTTCGCCATATGCGGTGATAATGGTTTGCGGTTACTTCTTTCCTAGCTTTAATCAGCGTAGGAATGACTTCCTCCGGAATGTCCTTTTCCTTTAGGATCCGGTGTTCAACCGCCATGCCGTCAAACGCGGTAAGTCTTGGAACAGACAGGGCCCCTGTCGTAGCAGATCCTGTCTGAGCGGCAGAGGCCAAGGGTCCTCTGATAGCATTTCTTGAAGTTCTGGGTAGCAAGCTCTTCTTGGCCAATCCGGAACCACGAGTATCGTTCTTACTCCTCGTCTTCTTATTATTCTCAGTACCTTTGGTATGAGAGGCAGAGAAGGGAACACATAAACCGACTGGTACACCCACGGTGTCACTAGAGCGTCCACAGCTATCGCTTGAGGGTCCCTTGACCTGGCGTAGTATCTTTGTAACTTTTTGTTGAGGCGAGACGCCATCATGTCCACCTGTGGCCTTTCCCAACGGTTTACCAGCATTTGGAAGACTTCTGGATGAAGTTCCCACTCTCCCGGGTGGAGGTCGTGCCTGCTGAGGAAGTCTGCTTCCCAGTTGTCCACTCCCGGAATGAACACTGCTGACAGTGCTATCACGTGATTTTCCGCCCATTGGAGAATCTTTGTGGCTTCTGCCATCGCCATCCTGCTTCTTGTGCCGCCCTGTCGATTTATATGGGCGACTGCCGTGATGTTGTCTGATTGAATCAGTACCGGCTGGTTTTGAAGCAGGGCTCTTGCATGACTTAGGGCATTGTAAATGGCCCTTAGTTCCAGAATATTTATGTGTAGGGAAATCTCCTGATTTGACCATAGGCCCTGGAAGTTTTTTCCCTGTGTGACTGCCCCCCAGCCTCGAAGGCTGGCATCCGTGGTTATTAGGACCCAGTCCTGTATGCCGAATCTGCGGCCCTCTAGAAGATGAACACTCTGCAGCCACCACAGCAGAGACACCCTGGTCCTTGGAGACAGGGTTATCAACCGATGCATCTGAAGATGCGATCCGGACCACTTGTCCAACAGGTCCCACTGAAAAGCTGTGCATGGAACCTGCCGAATGGAATTGCTTCGTAGGAAGCTATCATTTTTCCCAGTACTCGCGTGCAGTGATGCACCGAAACCTGTTTTGGTTTCAGGAGGCCTCTGACTAGAGATGACAGCTCCTTGGCTTTCTCCTCTGGGAGAAACACTTTTTTCTGGTCTGTGTCCAGAACCATCCCCAGGAACAGTAGACGTGTCGTAGGAACCAGCTGTGACTTTGGAATGTTTAGAATCCAACCGTGCTGATGTAGCACTTCCCGAGATAGTGCTACCCCTACTAACAACTGCTCCTTGGACCTCGCCTTTATCAGGAGATCGTCCAAGTACGGGATAATTAAAACTCCCTTTTTTCGAAGGAGTATCATCATTTCGGCCATTACCTTGGTAAATACCCTCGGTGCCGTGGACAGCCCAAACGGCAGCGTCTGGAATTGGTAATGACAATCCTGTACCACAAATCTGAGGTACTCCTGGTGAGGATAGTAAATGGGGACATGCAGGTAAGCATCCTTGATGTCCAGGGATACCATGTAATCCCCCTCGTCCAGGCTTGCAATAACCGCCCTGAGCGATTCCATCTTGAACTTGAATTTTTTTATATATGTGTTCAAGGATTTCAAATTTAAAATGGGTCTCACCGAACCATCTGGTTTCGGTACCACAAACATTGTGGAATAGTATCTGAAGATGCGATCCGGACCACTTGTCCAACAGGTCCCACTGAAAAGCTGTGCATGTTGAAGTAGGGGCACCTTGACTATCACCTGCTGGGAATACAGCTTGTGAATTAGGGGCACCTTGACTATCATCTGCTGGGAATACAGCTTGTGAATTGCCTCTAGCACAGCCTCACTGCCTGAGGGAGTTGTCGGCAAGGCAGATTTGAGGAAACGGCGGGGGGGAGACCCCTCGAATTCCAGCTTGTACCCCTGAGATACTACTTGAAGGATCCAGGGATCCACCTGTGAGCGAGCCCACTGATCGCTCAAATTTTTGAGGCGGCCCCCCACCGTACCTGGCTCCGCATGTGGAGCCCCACCGTCATGCTGCGGGCTTGGAGGAAGCGGGGGAGGACTTTTGCTCCTGGGAACCGGCTGTTTGTTGCAGCTTTTTCTCCCTACCTCTGCCTCTGGGCAGAAAGGACGCGCCTTTTCCCTGCCTACTTTTCTGGGGCCGAAAGACTGTACCTGATAATACGGTGCTTTCTTAGCCTGTGAGGGAACATGGGGCAAAAATGCTGACTTCCCAGCTGTTGCTGTGGAAACCAGGTCTGAGAGACCATCCCGGATTAACTCCTCACCCTTATAAGGCAAAACTTCCATGTGCCTTTTAGAATCTGCATCCCCTGTCCACTGCCGAGTCCATAAGCCTCTCCTGGCAGAAATGGACATTGCACTTATTTTAGATGCCAGTCGGCAAATATCCCTCTGTGCATCTCTCATGTATAAGACTGCGTCTTTTATATGCTCTATGGTTAGCAATAACCCTGTCCCTGTCTAGGGTGTCAATATTTTCCGACAGGGAATCTGACCACGCCGCTGCAGCACTGCACATCCATGCTGAAGCAATAGCTGGTCTCAGTATAATGCCTGAGTGTGTATATACAGACTTCAGGATAGCCTCCTGCTTTCTATCAGCAGGCTCCTTTAGGGCGGCCGTATCCGGAGACGGAAGTGCCACCTTCTTTGACAAGCGTGTGAGCGCTTTATCCACCCTATGGGGTGTCTCCCAACGTGACCTATCCTCTGGCGGGAAAGGGTACGCCATTAGTAACCTTTTAGAAATTACCAATTTTTTATCGGGGGAAGCCCACGCTACTTCACACTTCATTTAATTCTTCAGAAGGGGGAAAAACCACTGGTAGTTTTTTCTCCCCAAACATAATACCCTTTTTTGTGGTACCTGGGGTAATATCAGAAATGTGTAATACATTTTTCATTGCCTCAATCATGTAACGAGTGGCCCTATTGGACATTACATTAGTCTCTTCGTCGTCGACACTGGTATCAGTATCCGTGTCGACATCTGTGTCTGCCATCTGAGGTAGCGGGCGTTTTAGAGCCCCTGATGGCCTTTGAGACACCTGGGCAGGCACGAGCTGAGAAGCCGGCTGTCCCGCATTTGGCATGTCGTCAAATTTTTTATGTAAGGAGTCGACACTTTCACGTAATTCCTTCCATAAGTCCATCCACTCAGGTGTCCGCCCCTCAGGGGGTGACATCACATTTATAGGCATCTGCTCCGCCTCCACATAAGTCTCCTCATAAACATGTCGACACAGCCGTACCGACACACCGCACACACACAGGGAATGCTCTGACAGGACCCCACAAAGCCCTTTGGAGAGACAGAGAGAGAATATGCCAGCACACACCAGAGCGCTATATAATACAGGGACTAACTGAATGATATCCCCTTATAGCTGTTATATATATATATATATATATATATATATATATATACTGCGCCTAAATTTAGTGCCCCCCCCCCTCTCTTTTTTACCCTTCTGTAGCTGTAGACTGCAGGGGAGAGTCAGGGAGCTTCCTTCCAGCGGAGCTGTGAGGGATAAATGGCGCCAGTGTGCTGAGGGAGGTAGCCCCGCCCCTTTTTCGGCGGACTTCTCCCGCGTTTTAATAACTCTAGCAGGGGTATTAATTTACACCTATAGAGCCTCTGGGACTATATATGGTGTAGATTTTGCCAGCCAAGGTGTGTAATATTGCCCTCAGGGCACCCCCCCCCAGCGCCCTGCACCCATCAGTGACCGCAGTGTGAGGTGTACATGAGGAGCAATGGCGCACAGCTGCAGTGCTGTACGCTACCTTGGTGAAGACTGAAGTCTTCTGCCGCCGATTTTCTGGACCATCTTCATGCTTCTGGCTCTGTAAGGGGGATGGCGGCGCGGCTCCGGGAACGAACACCAAGGTCGGGTCCTGCGGTCGATCCCTCTGGAGCTAATGGTGTCCAGTAGCCTAAGAAGCCCAAACTACCACCAGTTAGGTAGGTTCGCTTCTTCTCCCCTTAGTCCCTCGCTGCAGTGAGTCTGTTGCCAGCAGATCTCACTGTAAAATAAAAAAACTAAAATATACTTTCTTTCTAGGAGCTCAGGAGAGTCCCTAGTGTGCATCCAGCTCAGCCGGGCACAAGATTCTAACTGAGGTCTGGAGGAGGGTCATAGTGGGAGGAGCCAGTACACACCAGGTAGTCCTAAAGCTTTCTTTAGTTGTGCCCAGTCTCCTGCGGAGCCGCTATTCCCCATGGTCCTTACGGAGTTCCCAGCATCCACTAGGACGTCATAGAAAAACGACTGGCATCGACATCGGAAAACACGAAAACCATAAAGTCGACTACTTCGTAACTTTGCGTATATAGTTTCAAAAAGTTGTATGAAAATGCACCCGATACAAAACGAGTTAAAACACTACATAAACCGACTCAAACACGAATATTAGTAAATGTTGGCCCAGGGTTCATTTCTGTTGGGAGACAATTAACCTACCCATATATTATTGTATTGTGTTAGGAAACTGGAGTACCCAGAAGAAACCCATGTAAGCATGGGGAGCAGGGTTTTCGGTTAGAATACCGATCATCAGGATCTTGGCTGTCACAATACCGATGTCGGGATCCTGACAAGGGAAACATACCGCCGCCGGAATAGAACGTATGGTGAGCAAAGCAAGGGGCTTCATTGCTCTGGGCCCCCTGCCGGCATTCTACTGTTTAGGATACTACCATTCGGCATCCACATCAGCGGTATCACATACCCAAGCCGGGAGCAGGGCTGGTGCTAGGGTGTCCGACGCCCTCCTGCAAATTATAACTTTGCCTCCCTACTATATGTAATAAAGAGACAGCACGTGCAAAAGCAAAAGATGGGTTGTGGTCTCACAAGGAAAGGACATGGCCACACAATAGTACACCCAATTCAAAATATGCCACACAGTAACACAATCTTATTTAGTGCTCGATTCATATTGTGCCACATAGTAGTGTCCCCTATTCACATTATGTCACACAGTAGTGCCATTAGTCAAATTACGCTGCACAGTAGAACCCGTTATACACATTATGTTACACAGAAGTAGTGCCTCTTATACACAATACCCACAGTAGTGTCCCTTATACTCATAACATTAACAGTAGTAGTGCCCCTTCCACATATTGCCCACAGTATTAGTGCCATATGTAATGCCCACAGTAGCAGTGACCCTTACATTTAACACCCACAGTAGTAGTGCCACACATAATGCCCACAGTAGTAGTGCCACACATAATGCCCACAGTAGTAGGGCCCCTTACACATAATACCACATAGACACAGGGCCGGCTCTACCATTAGGCAGTGTTAGGCGGCTGCCTAGGGGTGCCGGCCTCTGGAGGGTACCACTGAAATAATCGAGGAAAAAAGTGGATGTCTCTGTATGTGGCCTCTGAGTGCTCAGGTGCAGTCGCCGCTATGTACCACATAGTGTCTCAGCGCTTCCTCTGTGCCGATATGTGTAACATTGAGACATGTTAAGGCATATAGGAGGTGGATGTAACTATGGTTCCCAAGGGGCACCCCCACGGTTGCTCCTCATAGGACTGATGCACCTCCTCCAGGCTCTGGATCCTGGTTCTCCAGCAGCAAGCAGCACCTGACTACATGACTGCACCCACAGCATCGCCGTAATCCTGCTGCCGCCTGTAAGAAGAACCATGCCAACTATGAGGGAAAACAAGGAAACTGCTTTTAGGTAAGTAACTGATGGGGGTTTCTGCGGGACCACAGACGGTGCAGATCTTCCAGCCCGATGGGTGATTTGCACTTGTAAACAGCATAATAGGGAATACACAGGCACTGGGGCACAATACTTTATCCCGGCACTCAGCAAAAACGTGAAATTGGCCTCATTGTCCAGAACAATTCCTAACCTGCCAGCTAGCCTGTATACAGAGGCAGAAAGAATGGTCGTCATTCAAGGATTGAAAGTAAAAGTATATTGTGAACATACAACATTTTGTGACTTTGATTACAAAATACTTTTTCACTTTAAAAGTTCTTGAGTGTTGTCCCTTTTCTATGTATGTGCATAAGGATGTAATTCCACCCAGCCCACCTAGTGGCCTCCTGCATCTCCCCTCCGGGAGGTGGTGGTATTGGGGGTTTGCAGGTTAGGGGGCGCTAGGCTGGAGTTTTTCCTAGGGTGCAGAGAGACTTCTCACTGGCCCTGCATAGACACAGTACTGCATATAGGTGGTCATTCTCAGATGTTTGCTCGCTGCCGTTTTTAGCAGAATAGCGATCAGGCTAAAAAGAGGCAGCAAACGAACAACTCGGAATGACCACCATAGTTACCTGAAGTGCTGCTCCTGCCACAGCTGCCATCAGACAGCTCCTCATTCTATGCACCACATACAGCAGCAGCAGCAGGGCCGGTTCTAGACTTTGTGGTACCCAGGGTGAATGTTTCCTTTCATGCCGCCCCCAAATTCAAAAGAGGGATTGCTTGCAAAAATATAGGGGCAGCAATTTCAAGTGGACATGCTCGGCAGGAGCTTTGGCACCCATTAGCTATTATTACTTTAATAGCTTGCAGCTCTCCTCCTGGCTGCGCCGGGCACTGTTGGTACCCCATCTATGGACTTCAAGATACCTGCCTAGCTGATGGCTTTGGGCCTTCCACGCTGGCCAACCTGCAGCTTACAGCTGTAGATGATCGGTGAACCTCCACCTCTACTCCTGTGCAACTTACTCCTTGCCTGCTGCTCTTTGACTCTGGTGCCAATTGGCTGGCAATCCGTGAGCCATGATTGACTCACTACAGATTTTAAAAAAGCCGTCCCCTTCTTGTGATTGACAGCCAGTCCGCGAGCTGGGATTGGCTCAAGGCCCATGCCAACTTTAAATTGCACAGTCCCCAGGACACTTTTGTGGGTGAAAGTGGGCAGCAGGCAGGCACCTATGGTGCTGGTGGGGTGACTACGACCATGCTCTCAGGTCGCAGCGCCCCAGGCAGTCGCCCTGCTAGCCCGCCCCTAAAACCGCCACTGAGCAGCAGCCCAGCACTGGAAAGAATTTCCCAACAGTAGCCTCACTCTCCACCCCCTTCCCCCACACACAATTACAGTGGTAAAAGGAATCTCTTCCTCCACCAACCTCCCAGATCATAGCTATGGGCACCGTCCCACCCCTACCACCTTGCAGCAGCAACAGTCTACTCACCCCACCATTTTTCACAGTCTCTCTCCCCCTCCCCAATCACAGCCACGGCCATCTCACCCTTCATCTCCCCCTTCACCCTCCCCAACCCGATCACAGCCACGGCTATCTCTCAACCCCACTGACCCGGCTGCCTATGGCAGGGATTTAGTAGACTGCCCAGGCACAAGTGAGCTCAGCAGCTTCCTTTTCAGAGGACCACTTGTGATACCCCTAAAATGGGGCATCACTTAACAGAGTCAGAGGGGGAAGATCTGTGAACTCAGTTCAGCTGTATATAAAAATGGATCTCTGATGCTCAGCAGCAGCAGCAGTTGAAATTCAGGATTGAAGTGCTCTGTGTCAGAGGCGGGGCCTGTGAGAGGGGGCGGAGACTAAACCAGCTCTGTGGTAAAGAAAGTTCTGGAGGCAGAGGAGTGCAGAGTCTGGTGAGGCAGTGGTACAATGGAAGGAGCTGCACTGCTGCTGACTGCATGTGTCAGGGCGGCTGTGTGCGACTGTAAGTCAGTGTTCAATAGAAGAAAGCTACCTGCCTTTCATTGTGTGATCCCAGACCCTCAGTAAGAGAGGCTTATGAGCAGACAGGTGATTCCCCTCAGAGACAGAAAAGGAGCTCCTGTGAGAGTCTTGATACCTCAGATCAGTATGGAGGGAGCTTGTTGCCGATACCAGACCAGCCAGGTAACCTCAGTACAACAACACTACAGACTGACACTGACAACAGGTCACATCAGAGCATACTTGCCTACTCTCCCGGAATGGGCGGGGAGGCTCCCGAAAATCGGGTGACCCTCCCGCCCCCCTGGAAGAGCAGGCAAGTCTCCCGATTTTTTAGGGCCCCCCCTGCCCGGCCGATCACTTAGTGAGTAAAGTGGGCGGTCCGGGCAGTCGATGACGCGATTCTTGCTGAATCGCGTCATCATAGCAACGCCCCCTGCTGTATAATGCCGGTAATTGAGGCATTACATAGCAGGGGGCGTGGCTTAAATGAAGTGCCGCGATAACCCCTCCCCTGTTCCGCCTCCGCCCGCCCCATTTTGCCTCCGCCCCGCCCCCCTGCTGAGCCGACCTAGCTGCTCTCTCCCGGAGAGAGCAGCCAGGATGTCGGCATGTATGCATCAGAGTACCTCAGAGCAGTTCTCCAGCACCCATGAGGACACCTATATGCTGCTGTTCCTCAGATCCCTGTTTAATGCTGTCACATTGCATTTAGCAGCCAATCAGACTGTTTGTATGTGTAATGGCTCTGCAGAAGGACAACGGAATAGCTCCAAAAGTCAGTCAAGAGGTACCCAACCCCACATCTGTAGGACCGACACCAGCCCCTCACTGCTAGCGGGAATACATTGGTAGCTAATACACTGCATGTCTTCCTTCCCCTTTCTGGGGTAATAATAAACTGCTAACCCGCATAAGGTGATATTTGAGAGAGATCTGGATGAATGCTGATCACTGGATACGGAAATAATTGCCCTTATGACTATCTCTGGCAATAATCTACCATACAGCAGCTTCTCCACTAAACTAGGAGACTATCACCCAGCTGCAGTGTTCCAAGTCACCTCCTTGAGTATATTAACCCCCTCTATTCCCAGTATCTGCAAGTAATTTACCTCTAGAGACAGCGGCCACATTACACACCCTCTACTAGCACCTACAACATTATACTGTAAAGTAAATGCACCAGCGGAAGCTCCAAATAGGGCTGATTGTAAATGCACCACTGTGTATAACCTGATGCACCATAAGGATCAGGCGAGCAATTCTTTTCAGGAGGCAAATTCTTTACCGCTGAATCTACAGTACTCATCTTTGCAGTTTATTGAGGTTAAACGTTTTGCAACTGGACTAAGTAATTATCCGTACAGTATGGTTACAGGTGTTTATCTTCATCATAGGAGAGTAAGCTAATTCAGTACAAGTGAGTGTGTAAGCTCAGAGTTACGCTCACTTAGGAAGTACCTTTGAACTCCAAAGTGGTTTTTGTATATTGACACGTGAGCAGATGTACAGTACCTTATGATTCATATTATCACAGGACTGCTGGTAATTATTGATAACATAAAAATATTCACTACTTATCACTGACCTGGTTTGGAAGTGTTGTGGACTCTGGGTTTCTTCCGGTGACCGGGAAGAGGAACCGCTACTGGGTTGCAGTAGAGATGGCCGGATGTAGGTCTTCCTCATACAGGATTAGGATGGTAGGCAGGAGGCACGGCTGAATGCTTGAAGGTCTCATGAAAGACAAGACTTGTAAAGGTGCTGATAAATTGGTGGAGAGTACCAAGAGCTGACTGTGAGCGATGTTGAGGTGCTGGAGGCACTGAGGTGCTAGAGGCACCGAAATGCGAGAGTTACTGAGGTGTTTGAAGGCGCTGAGGCGCTTAGAGACATTGAGATGCTTGGAGGCACAGTGGTGCTGGAGGCACGAAGGTGCTGGAGGCACAGAGGTGCTGGAGGCACAGAGGCGCCGAGTGCTGAGGCACGGAGGTGCTGAGGCACGGAGATGCTGAGGCACGGAGATGCTGAGTGCTGAGACACGGAGGTGCTGAGTCACGGAGAAACTGGAGGCACGGAGGTGCTGAGTGCTGGGGCATGGAGATGCTGAGGCACGGAGGTGCTGGGAAGCACGGAGATGCTGAGGCACGGAGGTGCTGGGAAGCACGGAGAAACGGGAGCTCTGGAGATCACCACCACAGTCGCAGCAACGATGATACTCAGGCACCGGAGCATTGCCCAGCGTCTGAATTTGAACTTCCCGCCAGGGCCTGATTGGTGGAGGTACCAATGACGTCACCAGCACCTCCCGTGGACGTCGAGCGCACACGCTGGCCGGACGGAGCACTGGACGCCGAGAACCGCCAGCGAGGATGGCCGCACGGAGACCCAGCGCACCCGGAGGGGTAAGTAAGGAGACCGCGGCGGCGCTGTGACACTACTGGTGTGAAACTGATTAATCTATGTTACATAATAGAAAAACATATGCTGATATTATATCTTTAAAGTATCCTCACCTAGAAATGTGTATAGTGAATGCTTGTCCGTCGCTGTGTTTCTGATTCCGCTATAGGGTTCACTTTAAACCAGGTTTAATACCCCTAAGGAGAGGATATTTCTAAAATATTGATCTTAAGGTATGGGGAATGCTTAAATGTTGTCATTGCATGTATATGGGAAGTGTTAATGTTAAACTTAAATAACTTCTGCATCACCTAACACCAGAGCCATATGCTGTCTCCAAACGCAGCCTGATAAATAAATAAAAACATTAATTTATATATGGTGAGTTTATTGTGTCTGGGTTTGGGAGATCCTTTACCTCTCTGCCAAGGAAGGGGATGGAGTGACTACTAGAGAGACCATCCAACCCGAACCACCGAGCCCCATTGGTGAGCGAGAGTGTTACACACTGCTGGCTCCGCAGTCTGTCAGTGTGACAGTCGCAGTGGTTGCCGGCAGCAATGGACAGCAGCAGGCTATGGAGCAAGGAGAGAACTTATCATACCCAGCGCCTCCCTGCCTTTCATCGCCTTGCTGATCGGTTTGAGCTGGCACTGATGGGGAGACTATACAAACTCCACACAGTTATGGCCATGCAAGGTTTGAATCGGACCCATGACCTCAGTGCTATGAGGCAGTAATGCCATTACACCATCCATACTGGCCCAATAGACTGAGAAAGGTGAGGGAGAATAAGTGATTGAGTGCAGATGAGGTACAGCGGCTTTCTGTATTCATTATACACACTTGTCATCAAGACAGCAGAATGTGTGAGGCTGGAGAGACAGGTAGATTACAGTATCAGCATGGTCCAGATTGAAGAGGGAAGACTATGGGGATATTGGAGAAGAGGAAGACGGTGTGTGAGAGAGAAGGACGGGGGTGGGGTGGATGGGTTGGTATCAGGTTTCCTGGGCTTGGGATCCGGCTGTCAAAATACAGACAGCAGCATCCTGACACCTTCTTGGTAAGTATCCTAAACCTACTCTCCTAACCATATCCCTCCCTCCCCGCAGCCTAACCCTATCTACCCCTGGCCAAAGCCTAACCCTATCCTCCCAAGCTGGTGCCTAAACCTAACACCTCCATCCCCCCTTTCCCCCCACAGCCTATCCCTTCCCTGACATACTAACATTCGGGACGCTAACATTCCTGATTCCAGAGCGGGCATTGTGAACAATGTCCAGATCCCGGCGTCGGTATTCTGATCAGTGTCCAGTTTCCGGCGTCAGTATTACGACTGCCTCCACCCTAATCACCTGTATGCTGACCGGATCCCGGGGGGATTTGCTATTGGCAAAGACAGTGATTAAAAAATGATTACCAACTATACAAAGTGTAGCAAGTGGAAGAAATTCTAAGCTAAAAAAAACCCCAATTTTTTCAAAGAGAAAGATGAGAGACATGAGCCGGAACAATGCAGAAGAGCTGAAGGCCGCTATTGAAGCATCCTGGTCTTCCATAACACCTCAGCAGTGCCACATGCTGATAGAATACATGCCACACCCTTTGATGCAGTAATTCATGTACAAGGGGCCCAAACAGCCCTCTAATGTCAGCCTACCGCACCTAGGGCCTAATTCAGACCTGGTCACAAGCAGGCAATTTTTGCACTGCTGCATTCAGATAGTCACCGCCTACAGTGGGAGTGTATTTTCGCTGTGCAAACGCATGTGTAGCAGAACTGTACAAACAAGTTTTGCGCAATGTCTGCACAGCCCAGGACTTACTCAGCCGCTGCGATTGCTTCAGCCTGTTCAGGACCGGAATTTACGTCAGACACCCACCCTGCAAACGCCTGTACATGTCTGCGTTTTTTCAACCACTCCCTGAAAACGGTCACTTGACACCCACAAACGCCTTCTTCCTGTCAATCTCCTTGGGAACACCCGTGCGAACGGATTTGTCGAGCCAATACCTCGCTGTTACTGAGTCAGGATCTTCAATGAGTATTACTCCAGTCAATGCAATCAGATATTTTCTCCTATTCTTTAGAGGTAAAGCACTGGATTGGGCAAATCCTCTCATTGAATCTAAATATCCGCTACTGAATGATCTTGCTGCTTTCCTTGCAGCAGTACAGTAGGAGTTTGCTCCAAAGTTAGGCCGCTGAAAGCCATCTGGTCATCCTGCCCAATTTGTCAACAGTCTGCCTACTGCTAAATCCTCCTCAGCATCACTTCCTGTGCAAGATTAGGCTTCATTAGATCAAGCTATCAAAGATTTCCAAGCTGCAAAGAAAGGAAACATTGCAAAGTCAAAACAAAGATCTCAGACTTTGGATTTTAAAGTTGCATATACTTCCATTTTTCCATCTTACAGCAACATGTATGAAAGTATTGACTCTTCTGGTTCAGCATCTACTCAGTCTTCAGAACACATCTCTCATCTAGTTCTCAATCCTGTAGTTTTCGCTTCCACTAATATATCTCTAGTTCCGCCTCCTGGGAAGATGTTTGTTTCTCCTGAGCTTCGTCCAAATCTCCTGTCTTGGGCTCACACTTCCAAAGTCACTGGTCATCCTGGGATCCTCAAAATGTATAAATTCTTGTCTCAATCCTACTGGTAGCCTCGTATGAAAGCTGATATCCAAGAGTTCATTGCCTCATGTCCCAAGTGTGTCCAGCACAAAATTCCTCATCAAGCTCCTGCTGGTCAACTGTTGCCGAATTCCATACCAAGTCGTCCCTGGTCTCATCTGTCGATGGATTTTATTTCGGACCTACCTCCCTCCAAAGGGTATGATACCATCTGGGTACTGGTCAACAGGTTCTCTAAGAGGGCCCACTTTTTTCCCCTCATTGGCTTGCCCTCTGCTCCAAAACTTGCACAATTATTTTTACGTGAAATTTTCAGATTACATGGACTTCCAACTGAGATTATATCCAACCATGGAGTTCAATTTGTGGCAAGATTCTGGAGGGATTTATGTTCCGCTTTGCAAGTCAAACTCAAGTTCTCAACAGCGTATCATCCTCAAACGAATGGGTGGACAGAGAGAGTAAACCAGGCGCTTGAGACCTTTTTAAGACTCCACATCTCCTCTTCACAAGATGAATGGGTAGATTTACTGCCTTGGGCCGAATTTGCTCACAATTTCTGTTATCATTCAGCCACTGATACTACCCCTTTCTTTGCAGTTTATGGTCAACATACTAGATTAAATCTGGGTGATAAAGTCTGGTTATCCACCTGAAATCTCTGTCTGAGTTCCTTCAATGCAGTACGCTCCACGATTCATTGGTCCATTTCCAGTAGAGCGTGTCATCAACCCAGTGGCTTGCAAATTGAAATTGCCTCCATATTTAAACATTTCCAACTCATTTCATATTTCACTCCTTAGACACTTGATTCTTAACTGTTTTAAGAAAACTCTTCCAACAGCTCCAAAAGTTGAAACTCATCGGGGCGTAGATTACGAGGTTGAGAAGATCCTGGATTCCCGTTGCTGGTATGGTTGTCAACAGTATCTGACTGGTCCGAATATGGTCCTGAAGAGAGAAGTTGAATCAACGCCACTGATGTTCATGCTCCACGGTTAGTTCAAGCTTTCTATAGACTTTTTTCTTCCAAACCTCGTGGGTGTTCGTGCCCACCGATAAAGGGGGGTACTGTCAGTGTGCAGAGAGAGTTAGATTTGGGTGGGGTGTATTCAAGCTGAAATCTAAATTGCAGTGTAAAAATAAAGCAGCCAGTATTTACCCTGCACAGAAACAAAATATCCCACCCAAATCTAACTCTCTCTGAAAAATGTTATATCTGCCGCCCCCGCAGTGCACATGGTTTTGCCCAATTGCTAACAAAATTCCTGCTGCGATCAACTCAGAATTACCCCCATAGGACCTCATTCAGTAAGGACTGCAAAATTTGCGAATTGCTATCCGGCCAATTATCAAATGACTGCGCATGTGCTAGTAAAAATAGCGACAGAAAATGCGTACACATTGTGATCAGGAAGCCGGCGTTTCTGGGCAAAACCCACCATTTTCTGGGTGTGTATGAAAAAATAGAGGTGTGCCCATGTTTCTTTTTAAGGAGGGTCTCTGACTTCAGCGATGACCACTTCCAGCCTCTTGCGTAGTAGTAGACGACCTTGCCTGGCACAGATAGGAAATGTCTACAATATTCCGGTAATTGCGTATGGTTCTGCGATCAGCCTCATATTGCGATGCATTTGCTGTTTTTGCAATGGGTATTTTTTCTCAAGTTTTTGATCACAGAAACTGCTTTTTATCAGACACTGAGGTCCATAGCTCTATGGGGCTAATTCAGACGTGATTGCTGCTGTGCGTTTTCGCACAGCAGCTGATCAGGTCTGAACTGCGCATGCGCCAGCACCGCAGTGCACCAGCGCATGCCAGAGGTGCTATCAGCATCTCAGCCCAGCGATTGCCTCTGCCTGATTGACAGGCAGAGGCATTTGCTGGGCGGGAAGGGGTGGGCCAGTGGCATTGGGCCGCCGTTTGAGTGCGCGGTCCGGGCAATGCAGTCGTGCCCGGACCGTGCGGGGGGCGGGAAGCGTGGCTGCATGGCGTCACACATTCAGCTGCTGTGACCCGGACAGTGATGGGTATCTCCCTGCCAGCGCGCAGGAGCTACGCTAGTAGGGAGCTACTCCTCAGGTACAAAAGCATCGCCACCGTGTGATGATTTTGTACCTGTGTGGCAGGGGGAGGGCCAGAAATGCGGGGCGGAGTAGCCCTTTGCTGGGCATCCCCCCCCACCCCACCCCCCCGCATGTCGGGGTGGCTGATCGTAGATACAATCAGGTCTGAATTAGGCCCTATGTTACATGTGCAATATACACTGATAGCTGATAGAGGATCTCTGCCATTACATACATAGGTCTTCAATCTTCGACCCTCTGTGTGTACGTTACTCTGCACAGTGCCAGATTAAGGTCCACATGGGCCTGGAGCTGAAATTTATGAAGGGCCTATAATGTGCCTCAGCAGGAGGTGTGACAAGCGCTACAGCGATGTGACTGGAGATGTGGAGGTGTGACCAGTGTGGTGTGGGTGTGGTCTACTTTGGGTTTGTGGCCTATGCAGTGGGTGTCGCTATCTCCATGGAGGTCATAGCTAGTGCCTACCTTCTACCACTTAGGTAGAGCTAAAAAAAAAAAACAGTTTGTGACCACCATATGATACAGAGAGCATCACAGAATGCACCATATAATACAGAGAGCATAGCAGTGACCGCCATATGACAGAGCATTTCAGTTACCGCCAAATGATCCAGAGAGCATTGCAGGGAACGCCATATAACACGGAGAGCATTACAATGATTGCCACATAAAATAAGAATTTACTCACCGGTAATTCTATTTCTCGTAGTCCGTAGTGGATGCTGGGAACTCCGTAAGGACCATGGGGAATAGACGGGCTCCGCAGGAGACTGGGCACTCTAAAAGAAAGATTAGGTACTATCTGGTGTGCACTGGCTCCTCCCTCTATGCCCCTCCTCCAGACCTCAGTTAGGGAAACTGTGCCCGGAAGAGCTGACACTACAAGGAAAGGATTTGGAATCCAGGGTAAGACTCATACCAGCCACACCAATCACACCGTACAACTTGTGATAACCATACCCAGTTAACAGTATGAACAACAACTGAGCCTCATTCAACGGATGGCTCATAACAATAACCCTTTAGTTAAGCAATAACTATATACACTTATTGCAGAGAGTCCGCACTTGGGACGGGCGCCCAGCATCCACCACGGACTACGAGAAATAGAATTACCGGTGAGTAATTCTTATTTTCTCTGACGTCCTAATGGATGCTGGGAACTCCGTAAGGACCATGGGGATTATACCAAAGCTCCCAAACGGGCGGGAGAGTGCAGATGACTCTGCAGCACCGAATGAGCAAACACAAGGTCCTCCTCAGCCAGGGTATCAAACTTATAGAACCTTGCAAAGGTGTTTGAACCCGACCAAGTAGCCGCTCGGCAAAGCTGTAAAGCCGAGAGCCCTCGGGCAGCCGCCCAAGAAGAGCCCACCTTCCTTGTGGAATGGGCTTTCACTGATTTTTGGATGCGGCAGTCCAGCCGCAGAATGCGCCAGCTGAATCGTGCTACAGATCCAGCGAGCAATAGTTTGCTTTGAAGCAGGAGCACCCAGCTTGTTGGGTGCATGCAGGATAAACAGCGAGTCAGTTTTCCTGACTCCAGCCGTCCTGGCTACATAGATCTTCAAAGCCCTGACTACATCAAGTAACTTGTAGTCCTCCAAGTCCTGAGTAGCCGCAGGCACCACAATAGGTTGGTTCAAATGAAACGCTGATACCACCTTTGGGAGAAATTGGGGACGAGTCCTCAAATTTGCCCTGTCCATATGGAAGATCAGATATGGGCTTTTACATGACAAAGCCGCCAATTCTGACACACGCCTTGCTGAAGCTAAGGCCAACAGCATGACCACCTTCCACGTGAGATACTTTAGCTCCACGGTCTTAAGTGGCTCAAACCAGTGGGATTTCAGGAAATCCAACACAACGTTAAGATCCCAAGGTGCCACTGGAGGCACAAAAGGGGGCTGAATATGCAGCACTCCCTTAACAAACGTCTGAACCTCAGGCAGTGAAGCCAGTTCTTTTTGAAAGAAAATAGATAGGGCCGAAATCTGAACCTTTATGGACCCCAATTTTAGGCCCATAGTCACCCCTGACTGTAGGAAGTGCAGAAATCGACCCAGCTGGAATTCCTCTGTTGGGGCCTTCCTGGCCTCACACCAAGCAACATATTTCCGCCATAAACGGTGATAATGCTTTGCTGTCACATCCTTCCTAGCTTTTATCAGCGTAGGAATCACTTCATCTGGAATGCCCTTTTCCGTTAGGATCCGGCGTTCACCGCCATACCGTCAAACGCAGCCGTGGTAAGTCTTGGAACAGACAGGGCCCCTGCTGCAACAGGTCCTGGCTGAGAGGCAGAGGCCATGGGTCCTCTGAGATCATTTCTTGTAGTTCTGGGTACCAAGTTCATCTTGGCCAATCCGGAACGATGAGTATAGTTCTTACCCCCAGTGATGCACCGACACCTGTTTTGGTTTCAGGAGGTCCCTGACCAGAGATGACAATTCCTGGGCCTTCTCCACCGGGAGAAACACCTTCTTCTGTTCTGTGTCCAGAATCATGCCCAGGAAAAGCAGACGCGTCGTAGGAATCAGCTGCGACTTTGGGATATTCAGAATCCAGCCGTGCTGTTGCAACAACTCCTGAGAGAGTGCTACACTGACCAACAACTGCTCTCTGGACTTCGCCTTTATGAGGAGATCGTCCAAGTACGGGATAATTATAACTCCCTTCTTCCGAAGGAGTATCATCATTTCGGCCATTACCTTGGTAAATATTCTCAGTGCCGTGGAGAGACCAAACGGCAACGTCTGGAATTGGTAATGACAGTCCTGTACCACAAACCGGAGGTATTCCTGGTGAGGAGGGTAAATGGGGACACCATAAAATCCCCCTCTTCCAGGCTTGCAATAACCGCTCTGAGCGATTCCATTTTGAACTTGAATTTCTTTATATAAGTGTTCAAGGATTTTAAATTCAGAATGGGTCTGACCGAACCGTCCGGTTTTCGGTACCACAAACATTGTGGAATAGTAACCCCTTCCCTGTTGAAGAAGGGGGACCCTGATTATCACCTGCTGGAGGTACAGCTTGTGAATTGCCGCCAGTACTACCTCCCTTTCCCTGGGGAAGCTGGCAAAGCTGATTTGAGGTAACGGCGGGGGGGAGTCGCCTCGAACTCCAGCTTGTATCCCTGAGATACAATTTGTACCGCCCAGAGATCCACCTGTGAGCGAACCCATTGGTTGCTGAAGTTTCGGAGACGCGCCCCCACCGCACCTGGCTCCGCCTGTGGAGCCCCAACGTCATGCGGTGGACTTAGTGGAAGCAGGGGAGGATTTTTGTTCCTGGGAACTGGCTGCCTGGTGCAGCTTCTTTCCTCTACCCCTGCCTCTGGCCAGAAAGGATGCGCCTCTGACCCGCTTGCCTTTCTGAGGCCGAAAGGACTGCATTTGATAATACGGTGCTTTCTTAGGCTGTGAGGAAACCTGAGGTAAAAAAGTCAACTTTCCAGCTGTTGCTGTGGATACGAGGTCCGAGAGACCGTCCCCAAACAATTCCTCACCCTTTTATAAAGCAAAACCTCCATGTGTTTTTTAGAATCAGCATCCCCTGTCCACTGCAGAGTCCATAATACTCTCCTGGCAGAAATGGACATTGCATTAATTCTAGATGCCAGCAGGCAAATGTCCCTCTGCGCATCCCGCATATATAAGACGACGTCTTTTATATGTTCTAGGGTTAGCAAAATAGTATCCCTGTCGAGGGAATCAATGTTGTCTGATAGAGTATCAGTCCATGCTGCTGCAGCACTACACATCCAGGCTGAAGCAATAGCAGGTCTCAGTAGAGTACCAGAGTGTGTATACACAGACGTCAGGAGAGCTTCCTGCTTTCTATCCGCAGGCTCCTTTAGGGCGGCCGTATCCTGAGACGGCAGGGCCACCCTTTTAGATAAGCGTGTGAGCGCCTTGTCCACCCTAGGGGATGTTTCCCAATGTAACCTGTCCGTTGGTGGGAAAGGGTACGCCATCAGTAACCTCTTAGAAATCACTAGTTTCTTATCAGGGGAACTCCACGCTTCTTCACACAAGTCATTTAATTCATCAGATGGGGGAAAAGTCACTGGCTGCTTTTTCTCCCCAAACATATAAACCCTCTTGGTAGTAACCGGGTTAACGTCAGAAATGTGCAATACATTTTTCATTGCAGTAATCATGCATCGGATGGCCTTTTTAGACTGTACATGTGTCTCATCATCGTCTACACTGGAGTCAGACTCTGTGTCGACATCTGTGTCAACCATCTGAGCCAGAGGGCGTTTATGAGCCCCTGATGGCTTCTGAGTCGCCTGGGCAGGCGCGGGCTGAGACCCCGGCTGTCCCAAGACTGCTGCGTCAACGAACCTTTTATATAAGGAGTTGACATTGTCGTTTAAGACCTTCCACATATCCATCCAATCAGGTGTCGGCCCCGACGGGGGCGACACCACACTTATCTGCCCTTGCTCTGCCTCCACGTAACCCTCCTCATCAAACATGTCGACACAGCCGTACCGACACACCACACACACACAGGGAATGCTCAGACTGAGGACAGGACCCCACAAAGTCCTTTGGGGAGACAGAGAGAGAGTATGCCAGCACACACCAAAGCGCTATATACCACAGGGATTTGCACTTAAAATAAGTGATTTCCCAATAGCTGCCTTATATGACCTATTTGCGCCTAAATTTATGTGCCCCCCTCTCTTTTTCACCCTTCTTGTACCTGGATACTGCAGGGGAGAGCCTGGGGAGCTGCTTCCAGCAGAGCTGTGAAGGGAAAATGGTGCTGGTGTGCTGAGGAAGAAGGCCCCGCCCCCTCAGTGGCGGGCTTCTGTCCCGCGTTTTGTGTAAGTTAATGGCGGGGGTTTTTACATATATACAGTGCCAGACTTAATATATGTATTTTTAGTGCCAAAAGGTATTATAATTGCTGCCCAGGGCGCCCCCCCCCCCCCCCCAGCGCCCTGCACCCTACAGTGACCGGAGTGTGTAAGTGTGCTGGGAGCAATGGCGCACAGCTGCGGTGCTGTGCGCTACCTTAATGAAGACAGGAGTCTTCTGCCGCCGATTTCGTCGTCTTCTTCTGTCTTCTGGCTCTGCAAGGGGGATGGTGGCGCGGCTCCGGGAACGGACGATCGAGGTCAGGCCCTGTGTTCGAACCCTCTGGAGATAATGGTGTCCAGTAGCCTAAGAAGCACAAGCTAGCTGCAAGCAGGTAGGTTTGCTTCTCTCCCCTCAGTCCCACGTAGCAGTGAGTCTGTTGCCAGCAGAAGCTCACTGAAAATAAAAAACCTAACAAATACTTTCTTTTCTAGCAAGTTCAGGAGAGCCCACTAGGAGCACCCAGCTCTGGCCGGGCACAGGTTCTAACTCAGGTCTGGAGGAGGGGCATAGAGGGAGGAGCCAGTGCACACCAGATAGTACCTAATCTTTCTTTTAGAGTGCCCAGTCTCCTGCGGAGCCCGTCTATTCTACATGGTCCTTACGGAGTTCCCAGCATCCACTAGGACGTCAGAGAAAATAGAAATACAGTGTCCAAATTATAATACAGAGAGCATTGCAGTGACTTACATATAATACACAAAGCATCCAAGTGACCAGTCAATGCCATATTATATAGAGAGCTCCAACGACATCCATAAAATACAGAGGACAACACAGCCAGGGGGTGTGACACAGGGTAGTGCAGGGTAAGACTGAGAGGAAATTACTCTGAGAAGACAGGAGTGTGAGGATTACATCCTGCCCACAGTTTACACTTAAGGGGAAGAATCCAATTGTAGGTGAAGTTCTTGCCCCCGCAAGTTAGTACTTCAGTTCAGACATACAAAATTGTTCAAATTTGGGGTGGGAGTGGGCCATGAGGGGTGCATAATGCAGTGCCGTAAATGGTGTCTCCACGCCATTGCAGCATCAACTCGCACCCTTAGCCCACAATAGGACTGACCCCTAAGCTAGAGAAAGACAGTGTACATACATAGTATACATATACATAGTGTACGTAAACATACAAAGATTAAGGGGGGAATTCAATTGTTGCTCCGCTTAGGTGCACTGAGACGCAGGGAGATACATTTCACCTTACAGCCCCTGTGCTGACGAGTGAAAAATGACCCATTTCAGTGTGCAAACAGCACTTTTCACGTCGCGCCCAGCATTTTGGTCGGGGTTAGCTGTTTCATGCAGCTAAACCTGGCCTGTCTGGCCATGATTAGCGTGATAAAAAGACCCAATTGAATTGCGCCCCACAATCTCCCGTCACTTTAGTCGTGAGATCAGGTTCGTAGAACAATTGAATCGCCCCAATAGTGTACATCAGGATTTTGGTACTTACCGATAAATCCCTTTCTCCGATTCCACAGGGGCCACTGGAGCGTAGTTACAATGGCGAAATAGTAGGCAGTAATTGAGAGCTGGCACTTTAAAATTCTCACACTGTGGCTAGCTCCTCCCCTACTATCTCCCCTCCAAGCCAGTCTACGTAAAACTGTGCCCGATGAGAGATGGAATAAACAAGCCTTAAGGTAGAGGAGGTTAATTACGCTCTGTAAGCCAGGATAATCCAAACTAAACCTGGAACAGAACCTGACAAAAAAACAGGCTAGCCTGAACTCAACAAGCAGTCATATATTGATCTGCAAACCTTTAAGCAAACAACAAGGATGAACAGCGCTGGGCGGGCGTCCAGTGGCCCCTGTGGAATCGGAGAAAGGGATTTATCGGTAAGTACCAAAATCCTGATTTCTCCTTCATCCACTAGGGGCCACTGGAGCGTAGTTACAATGGGGACGTCCCAGAGCTCCCAAAAATGGGCGGGAGAGCGCTGAGAGTCCTGTAAAAACTGCTCGGCCAAACTGTGATGCAGAGGCCGCAAAAGTGTCAAACTTGTAGAATTTGACAAAACGAATGTCGGTCCGACCAAGTAGCCGCCCGACAAACTATTTATGGAGACCCCACGGGTATCCGCCCACGAAGGTCTTACAACGCGCGTAAAGTGCGCTGAAATGGAATATGGAGGCTCCCTAGCAACCTCCAAGAAGACTGTCTGATGGACAGATGTATCCAACGGCCCAGCGTATGCTGGGACCCCGGCTATTTAGCACGGGAGCATTGTACAGCACAAAGAAGAAAAACACTTCGTCGAATAGCCGAAGACCTCTGTAGGGAGAGTCGGCGAGCCCTGACAACAGTCAAAGAGGACCAAAAAACACTAGTGTCAGATTTGTCGGAAAAATCGACATCCCCTCTGGAAGAAACGACCGCTGAGACCGAAGCTCAGCCGGGGGAGTTGCCAATAGAGTATTCCCTGAAAAAGAGGCCGAACCTACGGCCGCTAGGCTAATCTCTTTTGGAAGAAAACCGAAAAAGGCAGAGACCTAAAATTCAGGTCAATGTGGTATGAAGCGCAGCGGAGCAAAACCTCCCAGAGAAACCAAAGATGACGGCTGAATGGTAACTGAAAGAAGGGGAAAACCCCTTTTATGCTTATTATATCCCATACAGTTTTCCAAAAGTGGCAAAAGCGAGAAGAGGTAACAGACTTCTGAAATCGGGGCCCGGTAGGCCTAACCAAACTAGGGAACTACTCCCTTCTGAGGTCTCGTGAACAGTCACACGGTTACACGGAAGCAGTGTAAGATTAAACAAAGAAAAAGTTGTTGAAGTGGACAGTCCAGTCGAGGTAGGAGTCAAGGCTCCTCTATTGACAACAGGTGTATCTGTATCTTCAAGTCATGTGTGGCCCAACCAGAGCCACCAAGAGGACTAGCAAGCATAATCCCCTCCTGTGTTACCGAACCTGAGGTAGAACTCAAAAAGGGAGGCAGGATAGAATAACCAGAAAACTTCTCTGAGCCCTGAGGGCCTCCTCGGCTACTGCCCGAGCTCACGTCCGAGAGTAGTAAAGGGTTAAAAAGTCAGTCAGAACGCCCTGAGGTCGATCCGAAATCTCCGCTCACAGCGGACCAGCTGACAAAAACTCCGGCGAATGTTTTCTTACCCGGGAGTCTGACCTGGTGGCTTGACCTGGAAAGAAGATTGTTGTCCCTTGCTCAGAGGGGAATGTAGGCGACCACTCATTGCGTCGCAACTTGACTGAAGGAATAGAGTACCTGATGCCGAGGAAGGAAAAATCCTCTGACGGACCGTGTTGAGAAAAGTCTACGAGGAGCATAAATTGGATCTGTGTTGAACCAGAAGCTCCCGGATCCTCCGGATATTCAGAAACCAGTAGCAGTAGATTGTCCCATTAGGGAACCAACGTCACCTTCTGCCCTTGAAAAAGAGTTATTCTGTGATCTTCCTGAACTCTGTGGGAGCGGAAGAGAGACCGAAAGGAAAGGACTTACAGTGAAAATAAGAATCCTGTAATGCGACTCTGAGAAAAGCCTGATGAAGAAACCCAACGGAAATGAGTAAACAGGCATCCCTAAAGATAAGGGACATGTAAAACTCCCTTTCTTGTTCAAACTAGAAATCACAGACTGAAAGGATTCTAAGGACAGAATAGTCCTGGCCGAGCCAACTGGCTTCGGAACGTGAAAAGAAAACAAAGGCCTGAGAACTGTCCCGATTCAAATGATATATGAAAAACAGGGATCAACAGCCTTTGCGGTTAGAGGCATATGGAGCGCCGCCTGTATTATGACTCTCTTGTCATCGTAAATCGGCCGACCCATGCCGAGGGACTCCTGAGACGGTTGTACTCCAAAATCTAGTTTGTAACCGCCCAAGCCCTCTCAGTTCTTCCCATAGGACCACCGACCTGCGCGTACCCTGGGACCCTCCAGGTGGTAGGAAAGTCTGACCTGTAGTGGGTTTATAGGAGGATGCTGAACCTCTGCTTAAGCTTTTTTTTTTTTTTTTTTGAGATCCCCTGGCGACTGAAATATCGCCCGTGTGGAGTCAAAAGCTTTTGAAGGGGCACGGAAAAATCTAAAGGAAAGACCGGTAAAGGTCTGTCTTGGAGCTGGGGTAGTATTAGGAGAAAGCAAAGTGGACTTACCCCCAATGGTTCAAGAGATCCTGCAGAAAGTTCCTTCCCCTGAACCATCTGCCCCGTAGGATTACATGTTCACCCGTCACTGTCGCAGCCCCAGAGGTCGTCGGTTTAAGACAGCCCAAGCGAAAAATGCAGGGTCCGAGTCTGCAGACGTGGAGATCTTCAAAGATCATAGAGCAGAATCGTGATTCGGACCTGTACCGAAGTATCAATTGATCCTGATGCGAAACATCCTGTAACCTAGAGGACAATTGTTCCCCAACCTACCTGCTCCGGACAAGGTAGAACCCTGCTGCCGTATATGTCTTCGATGGGTCCCTGAACAAGGTTGCTCAGGAAAACGGCAGCTTGTTGGACCGGCGATACATCGAGGGGTATACCCTGGAGAGGTTCTGATACCATCTCCTGCCGTCTGCGGGGAAAGGATAGGAAAAACAAACATTGTTTGATACCTGAAATTGTGTATTCCGGTGTCTGGCGGTCGCCTACTGGAGCCTGCCCAGCTCATCCGAAACTGGACCAGTCGCTGTCATTTCGTCATTTGCGTCGAACCCTGATGGACTTGACGTGTCCGCCTCCTTTACCTGCAGTATCAGACGAACTGCTGTATAATGCACCTGGATATTCTGAGACACTGGTTCATACTCCACAGAAAACAGACATCATCAGTATTGTAACATGGAAGGTTAGCAAGGTTCCTTTAGAAACCTGGAGAGGTGAAATGACGTACAAGGTCTCTGGTTACCAGTGACATTACCTGCATAATCTGAGCTGTTCAAACAGGAGCGTCCTGCAGGTGCGTGGAGGGCTATGCAGATTTCTCCACCGCATACTTCACACCTAAGAGGGAATTCTTTGACTATCCCAGGTGAGAGGAGAAAAGGTGGGTTAAAGAAACACAGCCCTATGTAAGGTCTGCACTATAATGTGTGACCGACACGATTCAAATAACCTTTCTGGAGCAGCGGAGACCTGAACCAGTAGCGCCGCGCTGTGGGACAGGAGTCTTAGCCCTAGGCTATAGGAGCTCCCCTTAAAGTTTCTTTTATTTTCAAACCCTGGTCACCCTGTACAGATACCCGCTACTAGCGTACTGAGCCGCAGCGCTATTTGTCTGATGCCTTACACGCATTCCCCAGATTACAAATAGCATTAGTAACTAGTGACACCAAGGAATAATAAAGGGAAGGCAACACCCCGCCCTGTATGAAGTGTACCGCTAAATTTAGGTGCACCAGATGTTTCTGGCTTATCAAAATTGTGACCAGACTGTGAGAAAAGATGGGGGAAAATGTTATGTGGCAAGGAGGTATTTTGTTATTAGAAAACATTGCGGAAGTGGTTTGTTTTATCTTAAAGATGTATGTGGACACATCTGTACAAACTACACACAGCTAGGGCCCTGGTGGGAACCAAACCCATGACCTCCATGCCGTGAGGCAGCTCTGCTAACCATTACACCATCCGTACTGTCCTATATACGGTATTGTATGCATATATCTATATACATACCTCCACACATATATATATTCATACATACATATCTATATATATATATTAGAGATGAGCGCCTGAAATTTTTCGGGTTTTGTGTTTTGGTTTTGGGTTCGGTTCCGCGGACGTGTTTTGGGTTCGACCGCGTTTTGGCAAAACCTCACCGATTTTTTTTTGTCGGATTCAAGTGTGTTTTGGATTCGGGTATTTTTTTCAAAAAACACTAAAAAACAGCTTAAATCATAGAATTTGGGGGTCATTTTGATCCCAAAGTATTATTAACCTCAAAAACCATAATTTACACTCATTTTCAGTCTATTCTGAACACCTCACACCTCACAATATTATTTTTAGTCCTAAAATTTGCACCGAGGTCGCTGTGTGAGTAAGATTAGCGACCCTAGTGGCCGACACAAACACCGTGCCCATCTAGGAGTGGCACTGCAGTGTCACGCAGGATGTCCCTTCCAAAAAACCCTCCCCAAACAGCACATGACGCAAAGAAAAAAAGAGGCGCAATGAGGTAGCTGACTGTGTGAGTAAGATTAGCGACCCTAGTGGCCGACACAAACACCGTGCCCATCTAGGAGTGGCACTGCAGTGTCACGCAGGATGTCCCTTCCAAAAAACCCTCCCCAAACAGCACATGACGCAAAGAAAAAAAGAGGCGCAATGAGGTAGCTGACTGTGTGAGTAAGATTAGCGACCCTAGTGGCCGACACAAACACCGTGCCCATCTAGGAGTGGCACTGCAGTGTCACGCAGGATGTCCCTTCCAAAAAACCCTCCCCAAACAGCACATGACGCAAAGAAAAAAAGAGGCGCAATGAGGTAGCTGACTGTGTGAGTAAGATTAGCGACCCTAGTGGCCGACACAAACACCGTGCCCATCTAGGAGTGGCACTGCAGTGTCACGCAGGATGTCCCTTCCAAAAAACCCTCCCCAAACAGCTCATGACGCAAAGAAAAAAAGAGGCGCAATGAGGTAGCTGACTGTGTGAGTAAGATTAGCGACCCTAGTGGCCGACACAAACACCGTGCCCATCTAGGAGTGGCACTGCAGTGTCACGCAGGATGTCCCTTCCAAAAAACCCTCCCCAAACAGCACATGACGCAAAGAAAAAAAGAGGCGCAATGAGGTAGCTGACTGTGTGAGTAAGATTAGCGACCCTAGTGGCCGACACAAACACTGTGCCCATCTAGGAGTGGCACTGCAGTGTCACGCAGGATGTCCCTTCCAAAAAACCCTCCCCAAACAGCACATGACGCAAAGAAAAAAAGAGGCGCAATGAGGTAGCTGACTGTGTGAGTAAGATTAGCGACCCTAGTGGCCGACACAAACACCGTGCCCATCTAGGAGTGGCACTGCAGTGTCACGCAGGATGTCCCTTCCAAAAAACCCTCCCCAAACAGCACATGACGCAAAGAAAAAAAGAGGCGCAATGAGGTAGCTGACTGTGTGAGTAAGATAAGCGACCCTAGTGGCCGACACAAACACCGTGCCCATCTAGGAGTGGCACTGCAGTGTCACGCAGGATGTCCCTTCCAAAAAACCCTCCCCAAACAGCACATGACGCAAAGAAAAAAAGAGGCGCAATGAGGTAGCTGACTGTGTGAGTAAGATTAGCGACCCTAGTGGCCGACACAAACACCGTGCCCATCTAGGAGTGGCACTGCAGTGTCACGCAGGATGTCCCTTCCAAAAAACCCTCCCCAAACAGCACATGACGCAAAGAAAAAAAGAGGCGCAATGAGGTAGCTGACTGTGTGAGTAAGATTAGCGACCCTAGTGGCCGACACAAACACCGTGCCCATCTAGGAGTGGCACTGCAGTGTCACGCAGGATGTCCCTTCCAAAAAACCCTCCCCAAACAGCACATGACGCAAAGAAAAAAAGAGGCGCAATGAGGTAGCTGACTGTGTGAGTAAGATTAGCGACCCTAGTGGCCGACACAAACACCGTGCCCATCTAGGAGTGGCACTGCAGTGTCACGCAGGATGTCCCTTCCAAAAAACCCTCCCCAAACAGCTCATGACGCAAAGAAAAAAAGAGGCGCAATGAGGTAGCTGACTGTGTGAGTAAGATTAGCGACCCTAGTGGCCGACACAAACACCGTGCCCATCTAGGAGTGGCACTGCAGTGTCACGCAGGATGTCCCTTCCAAAAAACCCTCCCCAAACAGCACATGACGCAAAGAAAAAAAGAGGCGCAATGAGGTAGCTGACTGTGTGAGTAAGATTAGCGACCCTAGTGGCCGACACAAACACTGTGCCCATCTAGGAGTGGCACTGCAGTGTCACGCAGGATGTCCCTTCCAAAAAACCCTCCCCAAACAGCACATGACGCAAAGAAAAAAAGAGGCGCAATGAGGTAGCTGACTGTGTGAGTAAGATTAGCGACCCTAGTGGCCGACACAAACACCGTGCCCATCTAGGAGTGGCACTGCAGTGTCACGCAGGATGTCCCTTCCAAAAAACCCTCCCCAAACAGCACATGACGCAAAGAAAAAAAGAGGCGCAATGAGGTAGCTGACTGTGTGAGTAAGATAAGCGACCCTAGTGGCCGACACAAACACCGGGCCCATCTAGGAGTGGCACTGCAGTGTCACGCAGGATGTCCCTTCCAAAAAACCCTCCCCAAACAGCACATGACGCAAAGAAAAAAAGAGGCGCAATGAGGTAGCTGACTGTGTGAGTAAGATTAGCGACCCTAGTGGCCGACACAAACACCGGGCCCATCTAGGAGTGGCACTGCAGTGTCACGCAGGATGTCCATTCCAAAAAACCCTCCCCAAACAGCACATGACGCAAAGAAAAAAAGAGGCGCAATGAGGTAGCTGACTGTGTGAGTAAGATAAGCGACCCTAGTGGCCGACACAAACACCGGGCCCATCTAGGAGTGGCACTGCAGTGTCACGCAGGATGTCCCTTCCAAAAAACCCTCCCCAAACAGCACATGACGCAAAGAAAAAAAGAGGCGCAATGAGGTAGCTGTGTGAGTAAGATAAGCGACCCTAGTGGCCGACACAAACACCGTGCCCATCTAGGAGTGGCACTGCAGTGTCACGCAGGATGTCCCTTCCAAAAAACCCTCCCCAAACAGCACATGACGCAAAGAAAAATAAAAGAAAAAAGAGGTGCAAGATGGAATTGTCCTTGGGCCCTCCCACCCACCCTTATGTTGTATAAACAGGACATGCACACTTTAACCAACCCATCATTTCAGTGACAGGGTCTGCCACATGACTGTGACTGAAATGACGGGTTGGTTTGGACCCCCACCAAAAAAGAAGCAATTAATCTCTCCTTGCACAAACTGGCTCTACAGAGGCAAGATGTCCACCTCATCATCATCCTCCGATATATCACCGTGTTGTACATCCCCCTCCTCACAGATTATCAATTCGTCCCCACTGGAATCCACCATGTCAGCTCCCTGTGTACTTTGTGGAGGCAATTGCTGCTGGTCAATGTCTCCGCGGAGGAATTGATTATAATTCATTTTAATGAACATCATCTTCTCCACATTTTCTGGATGTAACCTCGTACGCCGATTGCTGACAAGGTGAGCGGCGGCACTAAACACTCTTTCGGAGTACACACTTGTGGGAGGGCAACTTAGGTAGAATAAAGCCAGTTTGTGCAAGGGCCTCCAAATTGCCTCTTTTTCCTGCCAGTATAAGTACGGACTGTGTGACGTGCCTACTTGGATGCGGTCACTCATATAATCCTCCACCATTCTATCAATGGTGAGAGAATCATATGCAGTGACAGTAGACGACATGTCCGTAATGGTTGTCAGGTCCTTCAGTCCGGACCAGATGTCAGCATCAGCAGTCGCTCCAGACTGCCCTGCATCACCGCCAGCGGGTGGGCTCGGAATTCTGAGCCTTTTCCTCGCACCCCCAGTTGCGGGAGAATGTGAAGGAGGAGATGTTGACAGGTCGCGTTCCGCTTGACTTGACAATTTTCTCACCAGCAGGTCTTTGAAACCCAGCAGACTTGTGTGCGCCGGAAAGAGAGATCCAAGGTAGGTTTTAAATCTAGGATCGAGCACGGTGGCCAAAATGTAGTGCTCTGATTTCAACAGATTGACCACCCGTGAATCCTTGTTAAGCGAATTAAGGGCTCCATCCACAAGTCCCACATGCCTAGCGGAATCGCTCTGTCTTAGCTCCTCCTTCAATGTCTCCAGCTTCTTCTGCAAAAGCCTGATGAGGGGAATGACCTGACTCAGGCTGGCAGTGTCTGAACTGACTTCACGTGTGGCAAGTTCAAAGGGCATCAGAACCTTGCACAACGTTGAAATCATTCTCCACTGCGCTTGAGACAGGTGCATTCCACCTCCTATATCGTGCTCAGTTGTATAGGCTTGAATGGCCTTTTGCTGCTCCTCCAACCTCTGAAGCATATAGAGGGTTGAATTCCACCTCGTTACCACCTCCTGCTTCAGATGATGGCAGGGCAGGTTCAGGCGTTTTTGGTGGTGCTCCAGTCTTCTGTACGTGCTGCCTGTACGCCGAAAGTGTCCCGCAATTTTTCTGGCCACCGCCAGCATCTCTTGCACGCCCCTGTCGTTTTTTAAAAAATTCTGCACCACCAAATTCAAGGTATGTGCAAAACATGGGACGTGCTGGAATTTGCCCAGATTTAATGCACGCACAATATTGCTGGCGTTGTCCGATGCCACAAATCCACAGGAGAGTCCAATTGGGGTAAGCCATTCCGCGATGATCTTCCTCAGTTGCCGTAAGAGGTTTTCAGCTGTGTGCGTATTCTGGAAACCGGTGATACAAAGCGTAGCCTGCCTAGGAAAGAGTTGGCGTTTGCGAGATGCTGCTACTGGTGCCGCCGCTGCTGTTCTTGCGGCGGGAGTCCATACATCTACCCAGTGGGCTGTCACAGTCATATAGTCCTGACCCTGCCCTGCTCCACTTGTCCACATGTCCGTGGTTAAGTGGACATTGGGTACAACTGAATTTTTTAGGACACTGGTGAGTCTTTTTCTGAGGTCCGTGTACATTTTCGGTATCGCCTGCCTAGAGAAGTGGAACCTAGATGGTATTTGGTAACGGGGGCACACTGCCTCAATAAAATGTCTAGTTCCCTGTGAACTAACGGCGGATACCGGACGCACGTCTAACACCAACATAGTTGTCAAGGCCTCAGTTATCCGCTTTGCAGCAGGATGACTGCTGTGATATTTCATCTTCCTCGCAAAGGACTGTTGAACAGTCAATTGCTTACTGGAAGTAGTACAAGCGGGCTTACGACTTCCCCTCTGGGATGACCATCGACTCCCAGCAGCAACAACAGCAGCGCCAGCAGCAGTAGGCGTTACACGCAAGGATGCATCGGAGGAATCCCAGGCAGGAGAGGAATCGTCTGAATTGCCAGTGACATGGCCTGCAGGACTATTGGCATTCCTGGGGAAGGAGGAAATTGACACTGAGGGAGTTGGTGGGGTGGTTTGTGTGAGTTTGGTTACAAGAGGAAGGTATTTACTGGTCAGTGGACTGCTTCCGCTGTCGGCCCAAGTTTTTGAACTTGTCACTGACTTATTATGAATGCGCTGCAGGTGACGTATAAGGGAGGATGTTCCGAGGTGGTTAACGTCCTTACCCCTACTTATTACAGCTTGACAAAGGGAACACACGGCTTGACACCTGTTGTCCGCATTTCTGGTGAAATACTTCCACACCGAAGAGCTGATTTTTTTGGTATTTTCACCAGGCATGTCAACGGCCATATTCCTCCCACGGACAACAGGTGTCTCCCCGGGTGCCTGACTTAAACAAACCACCTCACCATCAGAATCCTCCTGGTCAATTTCCTCCCCAGCGCCAGCAACACACATATCCTCCTCATCCTGGTGTACTTCAACACTGACATCTTCAATCTGACTATCAGGAACTGGACTGCGGGTGCTCCTTCCAGCACTTGCGGGGGGCGTGCAAATGGTGGAAGGCGCATGCTCTTCACGTCCAGTGTTGGGAAGGTCAGGCATCGCAACCGACACAATTGGACTCTCCTTGTGGATTTGGGATTTCGAAGAATGCACAGTTCTTTGCTGTGCTGCTTTTGCCAGCTTGAGTCTTTTCATTTTTCTAGCGAGAGGCTGAGTGCTTCCATCCTCATGTGAAGCTGAACCACTAGCCATGAACATAGGCCAGGGCCTCAGCCGTTCCTTGCCACTCCGTGTGGTAAATGGCATATTGGCAAGTTTACGCTTCTCCTCCGACAATTTTATTTTAGGTTTTGGAGTCCTTTTTTTTCTGATATTTGGTGTTTTGGATTTGACATGCTCTGTACTATGACATTGGGCATCGGCCTTGGCAGACGACGTTGCTGGCATTTCATCGTCTCGGCCATGACTAGTGGCAGCAGCTTCAGCACGAGGTGGAAGTGGATCTTGATCTTTCCCTAATTTTGGAACCTCAACATTTTTGTTCTCCATATTTTATAGGCAGAACTAAAAGGCACCTCAGGTAAACAATGGAGATGGATGGATTGGATACTAGTATACAATTATGGACGGACTGCCACGGTTAGGTGGTATAAAAAAAACACGGTTAGGTGGTATATAATACAATTATGGATGGACGGACTGCCTGCCGAGTTCCGACACAGAGGTAGCCACAGCCGTGAACTACCGCACTGTACACTGGTTGATAAAGAGATAGTAGTATACTCGTAACAACTAGTATGACGACGGTATAAAGAAAGAAAAAAAAACCACGGTTAGGTGGTATATATTTAATACAATTATGGATGGACGGACTGCCTGCCGAGTGCCGACACAGAGGTAGCCACAGCCGTGAACTACCGCACTGTACACTGGTTGATAAAGAGATAGTAGTATACTCGTAACAACTAGTATGACGACGGTATAAAGAAAGAAAAAAAAACCACGGTTAGGTGGTATATAATACAATTATGGATGGACGGACTGCCTGCCGAGTGCCGACACAGAGGTAGCCACAGCCGTGAACTACCGCACTGTACACTGGTTGATAAAGAGATAGTAGTATACTCGTAACAACTAGTATGACGACGGTATAAAGAAAGAAAAAAAAACCACGGTTAGGTGGGATATATAATACAATTATGGATGGACGGACTGCCTGCCGAGTGCCGACACAGAGGTAGCCACAGCCGTGAACTACCGCACTGTACACTGGTTGATAAAGAGATAGTAGTATACTCGTAACAACTAGTATGACGACGGTATAAAGAAAGAAAAAAAAACCACGGTTAGGTGGTATATAATACAATTATGGATGGACGGACTGCCTGCCGAGTTCCGACACAGAGGTAGCCACAGCCGTGAACTACCGCACTGTACACTGGTTGATAAAGAGATAGTAGTATACTCGTAACAACTAGTATGACGACGGTATAAAGAAAGAAAAAAAAACCACGGTTAGGTGGTATATATAATACAATTATGGATGGACGGACTGCCTGCCGAGTGCCGACACAGAGGTAGCCACAGCCGTGAACTACCGCACTGTACACTGGTTGATAAAGAGATAGTAGTATACTCGTAACAACTAGTATGACGACGGTATAAAGAAAGAAAAAAAAACCACGGTTAGGTGGTATATAATACAATTATGGATGGACGGACTGCCTGCCGAGTGCCGACACAGAGGTAGCCACAGCCGTGAACTACCGCACTGTACACTGGTTGATAAAGAGATAGTAGTATACTCGTAACAACTAGTATGACGACGGTATAAAGAAAGAAAAAAAAACCACGGTTAGGTGGGATATATAATACAATTATGGATGGACGGACTGCCTGCCGAGTGCCGACACAGAGGTAGCCACAGCCGTGAACTACCGCACTGTACACTGGTTGATAAAGAGATAGTAGTATACTCGTAACAACTAGTATGACGACGGTATAAAGAAAGAAAAAAAAACCACGGTTAGGTGGTATATATAATACAATTATGGATGGACGGACTGCCTGCCGAGTGCCGACACAGAGGTAGCCACAGCCGTGAACTACCGCACTGTACACTGGTTGATAAAGAGATAGTAGTATACTCGTAACAACTAGTATGACGACGGTATAAAGAAAGAAAAAAAAAACCACGGTTAGGTGGTATATAATACAATTATGGATGGACGGACTGCCTGCCGAGTTCCGACACAGAGGTAGCCACAGCCGTGAACTACCGCACTGTACACTGGTTGATAAAGAGATAGTAGTATACTCGTAACAACTAGTATGACGACGGTATAAAGAAAGAAAAAAAAACCACGGTTAGGTGGTATATAATACAATTATGGATGGACGGACTGCCTGCCGAGTTCCGACACAGAGGTAGCCACAGCCGTGAACTACCGCACTGTACACTGGTTGATAAAGAGATAGTAGTATACTCGTAACAACTAGTATGACGACGGTATAAAGAAAGAAAAAAAAACCACGGTTAGGTGGTATATATAATACAATTATGGATGGACGGACTGCCTGCCGAGTGCCGACACAGAGGTAGCCACAGCCGTGAACTACCGCACTGTACACTGGTTGATAAAGAGATAGTAGTATACTCGTAACAACTAGTATGACGACGGTATAAAGAAAGAAAAAAAAACCACGGTTAGGTGGTATATAATACAATTATGGATGGACGGACTGCCTGCCGAGTTCCGACACAGAGGTAGCCACAGCCGTGAACTACCGCACTGTACACTGGTTGATAAAGAGATAGTAGTATACTCGTAACAACTAGTATGACGACGGTATAAAGAAAGAAAAAAAACCACGGTTAGGTGGTATATATTTAATACAATTATGGATGGACGGACTGCCTGCCGAGTGCCGACACAGAGGTAGCCACAGCCGTGAACTACCGCACTGTACACTGGTTGATAAAGAGATAGTAGTATACTCGTAACAACTAGTATGACGACGGTATAAAGAAAGAAAAAAAAACCACGGTTAGGTGGTATATATATAATACAATTATGGATGGACGGACTGCCTGCCGAGTGCCGACACAGAGGTAGCCACAGCCGTGAACTACCGCACTGTACACTGGTTGATAAAGAGATAGTAGTATACTTGTAACAACTAGTATGACGACGGTATAAAGAAAGAAAAAAAAACCACGGTTAGGTGGTATATAATACAATTATGGATGGACGGACTGCCTGCCGAGTGCCGACACAGAGGTAGCCACAGCCGTGAACTACCGCACTGTACACTGGTTGATAAAGAGATAGTAGTATACTCGTAACAACTAGTATGACGACGGTATAAAGAAAGAAAAAAAAACCACGGTTAGGTGGTATATAATACAATTATGGATGGACGGACTGCCTGCCGGGTGCCGACACAGAGGTAGCCACAGCCGTGAACTACCGCACTGTACTGTGTCTGCTGCTAATATAGACTGGTTGATAAAGAGATAGTATACAATACTACTAATATATATACTGGTGGTCAGGTCACTGGTCACTAGTCACACTGGCAGTGGCACTCCTGCAGCAAAAGTGTGCACTGTTTAATTTTAATATAATATTATTATCATGTACTCCTGGCTCCTGCTATAACAACCTGCAGTGCTCCCCAGTCTCCCCCACAATTATAAGCTTTATATACATTGATGTGCAGCACACTGGGCTGAGCAGTGCACACAGACTGAGTCACTGTGTGTATCGTTTTTTTCAGGCAGAGAACGGATATATTAAATAAAACAAACAACTGCACTGTCTCTGGTGGTCACTGGTCACTGTGGTCGTCAGTCACTAAACTCTGTCTGCACTCTCTTCTACAGTATCACAGCAATCTCTCTCTCTCTCTCTCTCTCTCTCAACCCTAATCTAAATGGAGAGGACGCCAGCCACGTCCTCTCCCTATCAATCTCAATGCACGTGTGAAAATGGCGGCGACGCGCGGCTCCTTATATAGAATCCGAGTCTCGCGAGAATCCGACAGCGTCATGATGACGTTCGGGCGCGCTCGGGTTAACCGAGCAAGGCGGGAAGATCCGAGTCGCTCGGACCCGTGAAAAAAAAAGTGAAGTTCGTGCGGGTTCGGATTCAAAGAAACCGAACCCGCTCATCTCTAATATATATACACACCCACAGTGAATCCAACCGTGTATGTGAACCCAATAGTGTAGATAAATACTGTGCCTGTGAACCTAATAGGGTAGATAAATACTGTAGTATATGTAGGGTAAAGAAATTGTGCACAGTAGATTTTTAATCATTAATGAGATGAGCCCCAGCTCCTGTATAGAGCAGGCTCCTGTATGAAATGCCTGGCAGAGGACTCTCCTGCAGGGAGGAATGGCTGCCAAAGTCACATATTACAAATATGTCAGCAACTCCCTGCATAGAAAAACTAAAAAAAAAAACCCCTTGAGACAGGATTTGTGCCTAGAGGCAGTGAACGCTGCGATCCGCCGCCGGGAGCCCGCTGAGCAAAGCGGGAATAGCTTTTACCCCCACATCCTACCTTTATCCTCCCTGAACAGCCCGGAGAGGGAAGGGAGCTTGCAGCGGCCGGGGAGCGGTGTGACAGTGAAGCGGCGGTCCTGTAGCGGCCGGGGGACGGAGAGCGCTTAGCCCGCCGAACCGAGCGGGAGTTAGCTCCGCCCCCTCCGCTTCGGCGCCAATTTCAAACCTGCTCTACAGTAAGCGGGAAGCGCCCTGTATCTCCCCGGCCGCTTGTATGCTGCGGCCGGGGAGCGTTTCATTTTACACCACACTGACATAAGATGGTGGCAACTATAAAAGGCAACCGGCCTTGGTCTCACTGTTCTATATCCCCCGGCAGCCTTCTGCTGCAGCCGGGTAGTGAAGAGCGCTGAGCCCACTTACAGAGCGGGCTGAAGCTCCGCCCCCCATATAATGGCGCCAAGTTCAAATTAGTAAGCGCCTTTGATGTACTCCAGCCTTCTATAACTGGAGAGTATAGGGGTCCATACATATGTGGAAAGCTGAAAACTGTAAAAAACATACATCAGTCTGGAGGGGGGGATGTTTGTACTCACCACACTTTAGGCGTACTCTGCTCGACCCCGCGGCCCCGACACTCGCCGCACGCAGCGGTGTCCGACTCCTTCGTGATACTCATCTTCTGATGGAGTGGCCCCGACACGCGCCCCACGCAGCGGTGTCCGGCCATTTTTGATACTCACCGCTGCCATGCTGCCGGAATCTTCTGCTGGATGGAGTGGCCCCGACACGCGCCGCATGCAGCGGTGTCCGCCAACTCAGGAGAGCTCAGTGTCTCCCTCAGCCGGGGCCCATCCCGAGCCGCACGCAGCTGCGATGGGACCCCGCCGGCAGCTCCCGCGGTGCAGACTGGCAGTGACAGAGCTGCCAGTCTGTGCATGTGTGAAAGAAAAAATAAAATAATAAAGAAAAAAGAAAATTTTCTTAAGCTAAACCCAAGTGAACCAGCTCACATCGGGCACTAACTAAGACTGGCATGGAGGGGAGATAGTAGGGGAGGAGCTAGCCACAGTCTGAGAATTTTAAAGTGCCAGCTCCCAATTACTGCCTACTATTTCCCCATTGTAACTACGCTCCAGTGGCCCCTAGTGGATGAAGGAGAAATATATAGTAAACATAGCTATAGTATATATGCATATACACAGTAAGAATGTTCAGTATATATACAGCAGGAATAGGCAATGTCCAGCACGCCAGATGCTGTGGAATTAAACATCTCAGCATTTCCTTCCAGTCATAGATTGCCCTAACAGCACATCTATGGCCAGGCATGCTGGGATGTATAGTTCCATAGTAGCTGGATTGCTGAACATTGCCTACCTGATGTACAGTGCACAAATATATACCAATATATTATGCATATGTATACATAGTAGTGTATGGGGATACGTTCAACATAACGGTGGTCAGGGTGCCGGCGGTTGGGATGCCAGCAGTCGAAATTCCGGTGCCGCTATTCCGTCACGTGGCCAGAATACCAGCGCCGGAACTCTGGCATGACTTGAGATGATGGAGTTCCGATCGTAAGTGTGCTGTGGACTCTTAGGGTTAGGTCGCTGGGGGGTTTAGGCACCACTTGGGAGGTTTAGGCCACGGGAGTGGGGTTGGGGGGGTTAAGTTTAGGCGCCATCAGAGTACTGTTAGGCTGCGGGGAAAGGAGTGTTAGCCTGTGGGCAGGGCCGGTTCAAGGGCCCTCGGCGCCCCGGGCAGGTAATAGGGGCGTGGCTTAATACATGGGGCGTGGCCAGTTACGCCCCCTGTACAGTAGAAGCGCCGCTTAAATGCTGAGCGGTGCGCGATGATGTCATCGCGCACCGCACAGCAAAAGGTCTTCTCCTACGCGTCTAGTTCCCTTCACAGGGGACCACAGCCGGGACCACAGCCGCAGAGCCGGGGAACACAGCGGGCAGTGGAGGGCACAGCAGTGGTGGATCTTGCCATGGTGCGGCGCCCTCCGGAAGGCGGTGCCCCGGCCAAAAGTCCTGCTTGCCCGTGGCAAGATCCGCTACTGCCTGTGGGGAGGGGTGGTTAAATTTAGGCTGTGGGAAGGTAAGTATACTTTCCGGACTCGACAGGATTTTTTCCATCGGGATGCTGCTGTTGGTCTTAAGACCGCCGTTATCCCGAACGCCGGTAACACGTATCACACTCAGCATATGTATGCACTGTACATACACATACTTATAGTATACATAGTATACATTTACATTGCATAAATACCAATACAAAAAATCCATATACATACCTAGTACAGTATACATACAATACATATCTATAAATAGAATCTATATACTGTACATAGTGTGCATGCATATCAATTCCACAGCTCTTTCATATTGTATGGGTGCTCTACCACATGCTGGTGCATAGTTACACATATAGCACACTGTACATATACTTAGGGGGGAATTCAAATGTTTGAAAAGTCGGTTGGGTTCTGTCTATTAGATAGGAAAAAACAGACTCCCAACTGACTTTTCAAACATTTGAATCTCCTCCATAGAATACGCATACATACATACATACATACATACATACATGCATACATGTATACATAGTATATATACTTATACACACTGTAGAAAAGACAGCTGGCAGGGAGGGGCTGCTACATGGAGAGTATAGAGATATAATGAACATGTAGGCTCTGGGGGGAAGGGGGTGACACTAGACTTACCATTTGTGCTGTATTCATGTTGAACTTCAACCTGCAATTTCACCCAGACCAGCAAGCCTCTTGTCTGGGAAGTGGGAAGGTTGTGAGGGTGGGGGGTGTCTGTGCTCTGATTGGCTGAGTGACTGTGTGTGATGTGTCACTCTGCCAATCGTAGCACAGCAGACACTGCTGGGGAGTTCCTGCACTGAGCAGGAATCTCCTCAGCGTTACAGCAGGGCATACTAGTGGGCACAGCACAGCAGCTCTCAGTCACCAGATCACCTTGCATTGGCCATTCCCCCCGATGATAGTGGGCGGGGTTACAGAGCAGGGGAGGCCATGGGGATTTACCCAGCAGTCCAAGTCTGAGGAAAGCAGTGACTTTGAATGGCTGAGGGGGCTGAGCTTCCGGAGGGTCTGGGGGAGGGCTCTCAGGTGGATTCGAAGGAGAGGCAGAGTTACAGACAGCCATTGAGTTTTTGGAATTTCAGTTGGCAGGCTTGGGGTCCTGTGGGCCTATTTTCAATGGGGGGCCTGGAGCTGAAGCTCTATCCGCCCCATTGTTAATCCGGCCCTGACCCTGCATAGAAACATAGAATTCATTAGCAGACAAGAACCACTTGGCCTATCTAATCTGCCACTATGGCACACTGCATGTATATATGGTATGCAGCCTGTATATATAGTACAATTTATTATTATTTATTAACAGTTTCTTATATAGCGCAGCAAATTCCGTTGCGCTGTACTATTGGAAATAAGAATGATATAACAAAACAGGGTAATAAACAGTCATAGAGGTAGGAAGGCCCTGCTCACAAGCTTACAATCTATAGGGAAATAGGCATGGATACACAAGGATAGGTGCTGTCTATTACATAGTTGTCCACCAGATTGCAAAGGTTCTTGGTGGGCTGTATGATATGGTCATACAGCAATGATGAACCAGGGTCGGGAGGAAGGGAAAGTGAAGAATGAGAAGACATGTGAGGATATGTGTGGACTGTGCAGAGTGGATGCAATTTGATAGGAAGGTTTATGAAAGGTATGTGGGCGGTTCTGGAATTTGATACGCTTGCCTAAAGAGGTGAGTTTTCAGGGAACGCTTGAAGGTTTGGAGACTAGAGGAGAGTCTTATTGTGCGTGGTAGGGCATTCCACAGAGTGGGTGCAGCCCGATGACAGTCCTGCAATTGTGAGTGGGAGCGAGTAATGATTGTGGATGAGAGATGCAGGTCTTGCGAAGAGGTCGGGTTGGGAGATATTTTGTGATAAGCGAAGTGATGTACTTTGGTGTAGTTTGGTTAATGGCCTTGTGTGTAAGTAAAAGTATTGAATATTGAATACAGTAGAATACAGGTAACCAATGGAGGGACTGACAGAGTAGATCTGCAGACGATGAACGTCTAGCGAGGAATATTAGCCTCGCTGCATTCAGAATGGATTATAATGGTGAGAGTCTCGTTTTGGGAAGACCAGTTAGGAGACTATTGCAATAATCAATGCGGGAGATAATGAGAGCATGGATTAGAGTTTTTGCTGTGTCTTGTGTAAGATAAGGGCGTATTTTGGATATGTTTTTTAGATGCATGTAACATGATTTGAGACAGATTGAATGTGGGAAACAAAGGACAGATCAGAGTCAAGGATGACACCTAGGCAGCGAGCTTGTGGGGTAGGGTTGATTGTTAAATTTTCAACAGTGATATAGATATCAGGTTGGTACCTACAATGCACACATGCAACTTGGGGTAGGAAGATGGCTCCCCGGTTCCATCAACCTGCACCAAGTTGAATGTGTGCATTGTGCCCCTGGCTGCGGTGCCACTCAGTGCCATAGTATCAAAATGCACCACATCTGTTGCTATATATATCAAGGTCAGCATTTCCATTTGAGAAACGTATAAAACTGCCTATTACTTTTTTTTAAATATGCAGCATGGCTGCAACATGGCTGAACATATGCAACGTGGCTAAACTTTTTCAAACAGTATAAAGTTTTCTCTGACGTCCTAGTAGATGCTGGGAACTCCGTAAGGACCATGGGGAATAGCGGCTCCGCAGGAGTCTGGGCACATCTAAAGAAAGCTTTAGGACTACCTGGTGTGCACTGGCTCCTCCCCCTATGACCCTCCTCCAAGCCTCAGTTAGATCTCTGTGCCCGAACGAGAAGGGTGCACACTAGGGGCTCTCCTGAGCTCTTTGTGAAAGTTTTAGTTTAGGTTTATTATTTTCAGTGAGACCTGCTGGCAACAGGCTCACTGCATCGAGGGACTAAGGGAAGAAGAAGCGAACTCACCTGCGTGCAGAGTGGATTGGGCTTCTTGGCTACTGGACATTAGCTCCAGAGGGACGATCACAGGTCCAGCCTGGATGGGTCCCGGAGCCGCGCCGCCGGCCCCCTTACAGAGCCAGAAGAGCGAAGAGGTCCGGAAAATCGGCGGCAGAAGACGGTCCTGTCTTCAGATAAGGTAGCGCACAGCACCGCAGCTGTGCGCCATTGCTCTCAGCACACTTCACACTCCGGTCACTGAGGGTGCAGGGCGCTGGGGGGGCAGCGCCCTGAGACGCAATAAATCGATAAAAACCTTATATGGCTAAAATAAATGCATCACATATAGCTCCTGGGCTATGTGGATGCATTTAACCCCTGCCAGAACATACAGAAAAACGGATGATAAGGCCACCGAGAAGGGGGCGGAGCCTATCTCCTCAGCACACTGGCGCCATTTTCCCTCACAGCTCAGTTGGAGGGAAGCTCCCTGGCTCTCCCCTGCAGTCACTACACTACAGAAAGGGGTTAAAAAAGAGAGGGGGGCACTAATTAGGCGCAGTATAAACAATACAGCAGCTATAAAGGGAAAAACACTTATATAAGGTTATCCCTGTATATATATAGCGCTCTGGTGTGTGCTGGCAAACTCTCCCTCTGTCTCCCCAAAGGGCTAGTGGGGTCCTGTCCTCTATCAGAGCATTCCCTGTGTGTGTGCTGTGTGTCGGTACGTTTGTGTTGACATGTATGAGGAGAAAAATGATGTGGAGACGGAGCAGAGTGTCTGTAATAGTGATGTCACCCCCTAGGGGGTCGACACCTGAGTGGATGTACTGTTGAAATTACGTGATAGTGTCAGCTTTGTATAAAAGACAGTGGTTGACATGAGACAGCCGGCTACTCAGCTTGTGCATGTCCAGACGTCTCATAGGCCGTCAGGGGCTCTAAAGCGGCCGTTACCTCAGATGGCAGATACAGACGCCGACACGGATACTGACTCCTGTGTCGACGGTGAAGAGACTACCGTGATTTCCAATAGGGCCACACATTACATGATTGAGGCAATGGAAAATGTTACACTTTTCTGATAATATGAATACTGAAGGGATTTAACCCTTTTTGTGCCTCCTCGATGTAACCATCTCTTTGGTACCAGTGAAAGCAGCTCCTAACCCCATACAGACAACACACAGTTGAGGGTTAAGAGTCACTCTGCTTTATTATATGGTTAACAAAGGTTTATAAAGACAACGTACATGGGTGTAACTGACATGTGTTACACTCTTATTGGCTCGTTAGTAGTTACTGGGCAGAATACAAAAACCTCTAAGAGAGTTAGAAACACAAACAGAAATAGAGATAACAGTTTTGGTCTGGAATGTAACTCTCCCTAAAGAGGAGACACAGACAGGCCTTGAATTGTATGAACAGATAAGGGTACCCTGTACAAAGTGGTACGTATCTATTCAAGCCCATAACAGTTCATATAACATATTTAACCCTTCAATCCCCTCTTAGAATCATATATTTATATAACATGATTCTTTTCATAGAGCTTTTTATTTCTATATTCAGTTAGGTATTGCTTATAGGCTGCAGGGGAGTTAGGAGGGATTGTAAGGACGGCTTCATACATAAGCGAGTTTTCAATACCTTTTGTGGCGAGTTTTCTGCAGCAGGGTATAATGCAAAAGAAAACAACACAAAAAATTGCTATCACAATCAATATGTAGATTCCTAGTTGAACAAGACCCTGTTTACAATTTTCAAACCAACCAAAGTATTGGCTCCATGGGTTATCAATACCTGAATTCTTTTTTTTTAGCTCTATGGATAAATCATCTAGTTTTTTTATGGCTAAGGTAACTTTACCATTAGGGCCAGTATTGTCAGGTATATAGGTACAACACCCTTCTACCTTACTAATGTAAACACAAGTACCACCTTTTTTTTGCTAGTATCATATCAAGGGCCATTTGGTTTTGGAATGTCATCTGGGAAGTGGCTTCTAGTTGCTCAGAAAGACCCTTAAGAGCATCTTTTGTGTCATTTACAAATCTCTGCTGATTATAGTAGATATAATTGATCCATGCAACACTTCCATTGACAGTTATTATAGGGATTAAGGATTCAAATCCTGCAGCTACTTCATCTCTAGCTTTGAATTCGTCTGGCACCCCTCTTGTGACCCCAATTGTGTCAATATAAACATGTGGATCGAAGCTACCTACTGGAGTTTCCCTTTTTCTTCTATGTGTGGGAGCAGTGTTTGAGGTAGGGGAACCTTCATTAGTTTCTGTGTCATTGTATAAACTAAAGAAACAGCTTTCTTGGTCTAAGGGGATATTTAGAGGGACTGTTCCCAGATGGGGTCTAGATTTACCACATACATAACAATTAGTCATATTATGTTTCTTGGCATTATATCTCATCCATTCTACCCAAAAATTAATATCTGAAAACCCAGTTTCAATGGCCATAGTGCCTTCAAAAGTGGGGTTGTCTATAGCAATCATTAACTGGAAGGTGGTTATATGAGGTCTCAAGAGGTTGGGGCGTGGTTTAGGGGACTTGAGCTGGGCATACTTTTCATTGTTAAACATATCCTGTAACAAGAATTGTGTAAGGGATGGATTTATAAAAAAAAAGGATTCACCCAGGACATAGGTGCCTGCATCAGTAGACTGGGGATGTCTTATGCTTAATATGAATTTATTATCACATCTGTTTTGTCTATAAAGGGTAAGACGGGTAAGCAGGGACTCACCATATTTGTCTTTACTTGAGAGAGCCTCCTTGGGCTGGTATCCATAACTATGACCAGAATTCCATCCCACTGATCCCCAATACGCACATTTATCACCCCAATATTTACTAGTAACACAAATATAAGCTTCATTGGGGGTATTACGTGTTCCATACTGGTCACATCCCCATTCATAATGTTTTCTGAGGCATGGGCCAAAATTGCAAAAGTCTATTTTATAAGTAGCAACCTCAGTGTTGGAGGAGTTGTACCAGAATGTGTAAATGCCAGAGTTTTGTGTAATGTCTACTTCAGCTGTAGCTTGGCAAGTGAGGACCATTAGGATTGTCAACATAGTCCCCTGGCCATAGGTAGGCATCTTGTTCTTTTTCTGCATCGTCTGCTTCTCCATGTTGGAGGTCAGGGCTGTCTGCCCCGGTTAGTACCTCGCTGGAATCTCCTGGACTTGCTTCGTGATATGGGCTGGGTATCTTCTTTACTCGGGATGCGTGTATCCACGTGGGCCCGTCTTCAGTAAGGACAGCCGTCCTGGTCACTGCCACGACTTCCGTCTCTGGACCATAGGTGAAATCTCCTGGACCTTTATTCCTCGGGAGCACTTTTACAACGACTTTGTCTCCGACTTGAAAAGGATGTGTCGGTTCCTGTGGATTAAAAGGATTTTTACAAACAACCTTGTGTTCAATTTCATCTAATTTGCTGATGAGGGACCTCACATATTCTTCCTTTATCAATTCTAGGTCTCCTTCCTGGACTACTAATGGTTTCTTAGCCCAAGGTGTGGGAAAGGCCTACCCATAAGTATTTCAAAGGGTGAATAACCTAGGGTCTTTTATGGGGTCATTCTGATTTCTGCTAAGATAATGGGAAGGACCTGTTTCCATTTGTGGAAGGTACCTCCTGTGGCCTTCCTAAGTTTGTCCTACCCCATGGTAATGAGCAATGAACAAAGGGGCACTTGTTTGGGGTATACAAGGTTTCCCCTCTTTGCAGATTAATCCTGATTTGGGATTTTTCTGCAATACAGGATATACCCAATCATCCAAATCCTTGTTGGAGGCTGTGGCCTGTAGCTCCGTGATAAGATATTGATCATTAATGGCAGGGGGGGTCATGACAGTCATATGGGACTGGGCAATGGGTTGTAGAGCTGCTTCTTTGGCAGTTCTGTCAGCAAGGGCATTTCCTTCTGATATGTCGTCCTTGCCACCAGTATGGGCCCTACAGTGCAAAATTGCAATGTCAGAGGGCAGTGTGATGGCATGGAGGAGGTTTGTGATAAGTTGTGCATGGGAAATGCCTTTTCCATCGGCTCCTACAAAGCCTCTTCTTGCCCAAATAACTTCATGGTCGTGGACAACGCCATGGGCATATTTGGAGTCTGTGTAAATTGTAACGGGTTTGTTTTGGTACATGTGGCAGGCTCTGATAAGGGCTATGAGCTCTGCAGCCTGTGCCGATTGGTAAGGTATGGGCTTTGCTTCAAGAATGTCATTGGGCAGGCGCACAACGGCATAACCTGCTTGGTATGTGGAGTCATTTGGTCTGCTACAGGAGCCATCAACAAAGACATTGTCTGAACCGGGTATTGGCACAGGGGACATGTCTAATCTCGGGGAGGTCTCTGATTCTATTGATGCTGAGCAGTCATGGTCGTCAGGTATGTCATCTTGGGGACCCTTTTGTCCTAGGAGTGCATTAAGAATGGGTGCTGGGCCTGATGACGTGTTTGCATATTTGATGATGAGGGATGGGCTGCTTTGCAATAGGACTTCATACCCACTAAGGCGTTGGGCCGACATATGCTGTGTATGCAAGCCGTTAAGTATTGCTACGACATCATGTGTTGTGTGTAGAATTGTTGTGTGACCTAAGGTGAGTGTAGTTGCCATCTCAGCCACCATTGCACAAGCTGCCAGTGCTCTGAGGCAGGCAGGCATACCTTGGACCGACACAGGAATGCCACAGGGTGCAGTTTGCCTCCATGTGAGTTAGTACCCCCGCCATGGTTTTACAGTTGTCCCTTGCATATAAATGAAACGGCAGTACAGTTTGGGAGGCTCAATGCCGGACTTTTTACCAACATACATTTTAGACTTTCATATGCAGTTAACATTTCTTGTGACCATTGAATCTGTTTAGGTTTGTTATTGAGAGTGGCTTGTCTCAAGATATTGTCATAGTAGGAACAATCAGATATCCACTGTCTGCAGTAATTAATCATGCCCAGAAAGGATAGCATTTCCTTCTGAGTAGTTGGGGTGACCAGGCCCAATACAGACTGAATGCGTTGTGGACTGATTTTCCTTTCTCCCTCTGTGAGTACAAAACCCAAATAATCGACATGCTTTTTACACCATTGCATTTTAGTTTTTAGACACCTTGTGTCCACATTCACAGAGCCAGTTTAACAGTTTGACTACAGAGAAGCAGATCATCTGCATACTGTAGCAGGACAGAACCATAGGGGGGGTGCCAGGGAGCCAATGTGGCTTGGAGTACAATGCTATACACAACAGGTGAATAAACATACCTGTGGTAATCTGCACCATGTTAACTGCTTGCCCTCAAAAGAAAAAGCAAAAAGTAACTGTGTTTGGGGGTCCACTGGTATGCTGAAAAATGCATTTTTTAAATTAATCACTGAAAAAAATGCAGCATCTACAGGGATGGCTGAGAGGAGTGAGTTTACATCAGGTACAATTGGTGCAATGGGAACAATTAGCTGATTAATTGCTCTAAGATCTTGCACAAACCTTATAGTCCCATCTACTTTTGCTACAGGGTTAACTGGTGTGCAGTATGGGGATACTACATGTCTAAGAATGCCTTGCTCTAAAAATTGCTGTACTATAGGTCTAAGACCTTCTATTTTTTCTTTTAGACAATGGATATTGTTTCTGGTAAAGGGGTGTACATCAGGTTTCAGTGTGGCCTTGTAGGGGGTACAAGATATTAGGCCAGTGTCATAGGGCCCCTCTGGAACCCATTGTCTTGGGGTGGGCGGAAAGACCTATTTGGCTTTCCCGGGGGGTTCTGGTAATTATGTGAGGGTATAGTACTGACAGATTTCCTCATTTCAAAACAACCTGCTGCTTCTTTCTCATATAAATGTTTTTCAGAATCTTTAAATTATCAGAGGTCCAACTGGAAACACTCTGTTTTACAGTTAATGACACTGTTGGCAACAAGTTGTTTATAAATGTAGAAATGAGTAAGTTGTCGGTATTAACTAGGGTGAAACCTGCCTCCTCTGACCAACACTTTTAATCACTTCCAGAATTCAGTCACATTCTCACTAGGTTTCTGTTTGCAAGCTACTGCTGCTGCTGGGAGAGACGAGCAGCACATTCCTTGCAGGTCACCCCCGGGAGGGGAGGGGAGGGGGGTATTCAATCTCTTTACTGTGGTCTGATCCCATATTACCAACAAGTAACTAACGTATTTTAAGGTGAAGCAACAACAATCCTATCATAAAAACATAGACTGTTCCGAACACACTGTCATATAATGCGTGTACACTTACCACCCACGCAATATATTTCTAAAAGAATTCACAAATAACAGGGAAGGGGAGCAATAGTCTATGTATGCATTCAGCTGATCTGATCATAAATCATTGGTAACATGTGGGATTACACATTCCCTACACAAACTACCAGAGACAGAACAGAGAAGATAAGGAATAACAGCACAACTTGTGATACCAAATGTACGTACACTTACTACCCGTACAATTAATATCTCTGCAATCGTGGACAATGTTATTTGTTACAAATCAACTTTCAAATGTACTTAAAATCACTGTAAACAACAATGTCCTCTGAGACTCAGCGCCCGTGCACTTACCAACCGTTCACTGAGTGTCCTTAATAGAAAAAATTACAATATGAGTACTTATAAGACAAACATACAAACATTTAGGTGATCAAATCGAGGAGGCGTTGTTATTTGGACTTCTGGTCCATCTATGGTATCCCGGATACCTGTGCCTTTTAAAGATTTCGTGGACCCCTGGTCCTCTTTATTGGTATCCCTGATACCTTTGCCTTTAAAGATTGGTATCCCTGATACCTTTATGTGGCGCCCGGCGCCTTTAAGAAAACAAGTTTCTTTTCTGCCAAGTCCCGGACTTGGATTGTATTTTTGGTCACGTGTTCCCGGAACACGGAATGAGTTCAGATCTAGTAGTAATCGCAATCCCTGAACGGAAAAGACAGACAATAAAATTCTCTATCTTACCGGGCAGGGGACGATCGCCTAGATCCCGGACCTAGCCCCCAGCTGAAGGGATTTAACCCTTTTTGTGCCTCCTCGATGTAACCATCTCTTTGGTACCAGTGAAAGCAGCTCCTAACCCCATACAGACAACACACAGTTGAGGGTTAAGAGTCACTCTGCTTTATTATATGGTTAACAAAGGTTTATAAAGACAACGTACATGGGTGTAACTGACATGTGTTACACTCTTATTGGCTCGTTAGTAGTTACTGGGCAGAATACAAAAACCTCTAAGAGAGTTAGAAACACAAACAGAAATAGAGATAACAGTTTTGGTCTGGAATGTAACTCTCCCTAAAGAGGAGACACAGACAGGCCTTGAATTGTATGAACAGATAAGGGTACCCTGTACAAAGTGGTACGTATCTATTCAAGCCCATAACAGTTCATATAACATATTTAACCCTTCAAATACCACCAAAAAAGGGGTATTATGTTTGGTGAGGAAAAACTACCTGTAGTTTTCCTGAATCTGAGAAATAAAATGAGGTGTGTGATGATGCGTGGATTTCCCCCCGATAACAATTGATAATTTCTAAAAAGTTATTGGCAGTATACCTTTTCCCGCCAGAGGTTAGGGTGCGTTGGGAAACACCCCCTAGGGGGGATAAGGCGCTCACACGCTTGTAAGAAAAGGGCTCTACCCTCTCCTGAGATGGCCGCCCTTAAGGATCCTGCTGATAGAAAGCAGGAGGGTATCCTAAAATGTATTTACACACATACTGGTGTTATACTGCGACCAGCAATCGCCTCAGCCTGGATGTGCAGTGCTGGGTTGGCGTGGTCGGATTCCCTGACTGGAAATATTGATATCCTAGATAAGGACAGTATATTATTGCCTATAGAGCATTTAAAAGATGCATTTCTATATATGCATGATGCACAGCGGAATATTTGCCGACTGGCATCAAGTATAAGTGCGTTGTCCAATTCTACCAGTAAAGTGGTCAGGTGATGCGGATTCCAAACGGCATTTGGAAGTATTGCCTTAAAAAAGGGGACATTTGGGGTCGGTCTTTCAGACCTGGTGGCCACGGCAACAGCTGGGATATCCACGTTTGTACCCCAGGTCGCCTCTCAAAATAAGACGCCGTATTATCAGGCGCAGTCCTTTGTTGGCAAGCGGACAAAAGGTTCCTCTTTTCTGCTCGTGACAGAGGGAGAGGAAAAAGGCTGCAGAGATTAGCCAGTTCCCAGGAACAGAAACCCTTTCCCGCCTCTGCCAAGCCCTCAGTATGACGCTAGGGCTTTACAAGCTCAGGCACGGTGGGGGCCCGTTTCTCAATGAATTTCAGTGCGCAGGGGGCTCACTCGCAAGTAGACCCCTGGATCCTTCAGGTAATATTTCAGGGGTACAAATTGGAATTCGAGACATCTCCCCCTCGCCGTTTCCAAAAGTCGGTTTTACCGACGTCTCCCTCTGACAGGGAGGCAGTTTTGGAAGACATTCACAAGCTGTATTCCCAGCAGGTGATAATCAAGGTACCCCTCCTGCAACAGGGAACGGGGTATTATTCCACACTATTGTGGTACCGAAGCCAGACGGCTCGGTGAGACCGATTCTAAATCTAAAATCTTTGAACACTTACATACAGAGGTTCAAATTCAAGATTGAGTCACTCAGAGCAGTGATTGCGAACCTGGAAGAAGGGGACTACATGATGTCTCGGGACATCAAGGATGCTTACCTTCATGTCAAAATTTACCCTTCTCACCAAGGGTACCTCAGGTTATGGTACAGAACTGTCACTATCAGTTCAGACGCTGCCGTAGGGATGGTCCACGGCACCCCGGGTCTTTACTAAAGTAATGACCGAAATGATGATATTCCTTCGAAGGAAGGGAATTTTAGTTATTCTTTACTTGGACGATTCCCTGATAAGGGTAAGATCCAGGGAACAGTTGGAAGTCGGTGTAGCACTATCTCAGGTAGTGTTGCGGCAGCACGATTGGATTCTCAATATTCCAAAATCGCAGCTGGTTCCGACGACTTGTCTTCTGTTCCTAGGGATGATCCTGGACACAGTCCAGAAAGAAGGTGTTTCTCCCGGAGGAGAAAGCCAGGGAGTTATCCGAGCTAGTCAGGAACCTCCTAAAACCGAGCCAAGTCTCAGTGCATCAATGCACAAGGGTTCTGGGTAAAAATGGTGGCTTCCTACGAAGCAATCCCATTCGGCAGATTCCACGCAAGAACTTTCCAGTGGGACCTACTGGACAAATAGTCCGGGTCGCATCTTCAGATGCATCAGCGGATAACCCTGTCACCAAGGACAAGGGTATCCCTCCTGTGGTGGTTGCAGAGTGCTCATCTTCTAGAGGGCCGCAGATTCGGCATTCAGGACTGGGTCCTGGTGACCACGGATGCCAGCCTGCGAGGCTGGGGAGCAGTCACACAGGGAAGGAATATCCAGGGCTTATGGTCAAGCCTGGAGACATCACTTCACATGAATATCCTGAAGCTATGGGCCATTTACAATGCTCTAAGCTTAGCAAGACCTCTGCTTCAAGGTCAGCCGGTGTTGATCCAGTCGGACAACATTACGGCAGTCACCCACGTAAACAGACACGGTGCCACAAGAAGCAGGAGGGCAATGGCAGAAGCTGCAAGGATTCTTCGCTGGGCGGAAAACCATGTGATAGCACTGTCAGCAGTATTCATTCCGGGAGTGGACAACTGGGAAGCAGATTTCCTCAGCACGACCTCCACCCGGGAGAGTGGGGACTTCACCCAGAAGTCTTCCACATGATTATAAACCGTTGGGAAAAACTCGACAGGTATTGCGCCAGGTCAAGGGACCCTCAGGCAATAGCTGTAGACGCTCTGGTAACACCGTGGGTGTACCAATCAGTGTATGGGTTCCCTCCTCTGCCTCTCATACCCAAGGTACTGAGATTGATAAGATGGAGAGGAGTAAGCACTATATTCGTGGCTCCAGATTGGCCAAGAAGGACTTGGTAACCGGAACTTCAAGAGATGCTCACGGAGGATCCGTGGCCTCTACCTCTAAGAAGGGACCTGCTCCAGCAAGGACCCTGTCTGTTCCAAGACTTACCGCGGCTGCGTTTGACGGCATGGCGGTTGAACGCCGGATCCTGAAGGAAAAAGGCATTCCGGATGAAGTCATCCCTATCCTGATCAAAGCCAGGAAGGATGTAACCGCAAAACATTATCACCGCATTTGGCGAAAATATGTTGCGTGGTGCGAGGCCAGTAAGGCCCGACGGAGGAAATTCAACTGGGTCGATTCCTACATTTCCTGCAAACAGGAGTGTCTATGGGCCTGAAATTGGGGTACATTAAGGTTCAAATTTCGGCTCTGTCAATTTTCTTCCAAAAAGAACTAGCTTCAGTCCCTGAAGTTCAGACGTTTGTAAAAGGGGTACTGCATATACAGTCTCCTTTTGTGCCTTCAGTGGCACTTTGGGATCTCAATGTAGTTTTTGGGTTCCAAAAGTCACATTGGTTTGACCCACTTAAATCTGTGGAGTTAAAATATCTCACAGGAAAAGTGGTCATGCTGTTGGCTCTGGCCTGGGCCAGGCGCGTGTCAGAATTGGCGGCTTTATCCTGTAAAAGCCCTTATCTGATTTTCCATTCGGACAGGGCGGAATTGAGGACTCGTCCTCAGTTTCTCCCTAAGGTGGTTTCAGCGTTCACCTGAACCAACCTATTGTGGTGCCTGCGGCTACTAGGGACTTGGCGGACTCCAAGTTGCTAGACGTTGTCAGGGCCCGGAAAATATATGTTTCCAGGACGGCTGGAGTCAGGAAATCTGACTCGCTGTTTATCCTGTATACACCCAACAAGCTGGGTGCTCCTGCTTCTAAGCAGACTATTGCTCATTGGATTTGTAGTACAATTCAGCTTGCACATTCTGTGGCAGGCCTGCCACAGCCAAAAATCTGTAAATGCCCACTCCACAAGGAAGGTGGGCTCATCTTGGGCGGCTGCCCGAGGGGTCTCGGCTTACAACTTTGCCGAGCAGCTACTTGGTCAGGAGCAAATACGTTTGTAAAATTCTACAAATTTGATACCCTGGCTGAAGAGGACCTGGAGTTCTCTCATTTGGTGCTGCAGAGTCATCCGCACTCTCCCGCCCGTTTGGGAGTTTTGGTATAATCCCCATGGTCCTTACGGAGTTCCCAGCATCCACTAGGACGTCAGAGAAAATAAGAATTTACTTACCGATAATTCTATTTCTCGTAGTCCGTAGTGGATGCTGGGCGCCCATCCCAAGTGCGGATTGTCTGCAATACTGGTACATAATTATTGTTACCAAAAAATTCGGGTTATTGCTGTAGTGAGCCATCTTTTCTAGAGGCTCCTCTGTTATCATACTGTTAACTGGGTTCAGATCACAAGTTGTACAGTGTGATTGGTGTGGCTGGTATGAGTCTTACCCGGGATTCAAAATCCTTCCTTATTGTGTACGCTCGTCCGGGCACAGTATCCTAACTGAGGATTGGAGGAGGGTCATAGGGGGAGGAGCCAGTGCACACCAGGTAGTCCTAAAGCTTTCTTTAGATGTGCCCAGACTCCTGCGGAGCCGCTATTCCCCATGGTCCTTACGGAGTTCCCAGCATCCACTACGGACTACGAGAAATAGAATTATCGGTAAGTAAATTCTTATTTTTCATGATAAAGCACATGAAATTGCTTTGAATAAATATGTGACTTTTATTTGAAGACATAATTGTATATGTGGCCAACATGGCTAAACGTCAGCAAATAGTATAAAGTTTTCATGATGCACCACATGTGCATCATTACTAGAGATGAGCGCCGGAAATTTTTCGGGTTTTGTGTTTTGGTTTTGGGTTCGGTTCCGCGGCCGTGTTTTGGGTTCGACCGCGTTTTGGCAAAACCTCACCGAATTTTTTTTGTCGGATTCGGGTGTGTTTTGGATTCGGGTGTTTTTTTCAAAAAACCCTAAAAAACAGCTTAAATCATAGAATTTGGGGGTAATTTTGATCCCAAAGTATTATTAACCTCAAAAAACATAATTTACACTCATTTTCAGCCTATTCTGAACACATCACACCTCACAATATTATTTTTAGTCCTAAAATTTGCACCGAGGTCGCTGTGTGAGTAAGATAAGCGACCCTAGTGGCCGACACAAACACCGGGCCCATCTAGGAGTGGCACTGCAGTGTCACGCAGGATGTCCCTTCCAAAAAACCCTCCCCAAACAGCACATGACGCAAAGAAAAAAAGAGGCGCAATGAGGTAGCTGTGTGAGTAAGATTAGCGACCCTAGTGGCCGACACAAACACCGGGCCCATCTAGGAGTGGCACTGCAGTGTCACGCAGGATGTCCCTTCCAAAAAACCCTCCCCAAACAGCACATGACGCAAAGAAAAAAAGAGGCGCAATGAGGTAGCTGACTGTGTGAGAAAGATAAGCGACCCTAGTGGCCGACACAAACACCGGGCCCATCTAGGAGTGGCACTGCAGTGTCACGCAGGATGTCCCTTCCAAAAAACCCTCCCCAAACAGCACATGACGCAAAGAAAAAAAGAGGCGCAATGAGGTAGCTGACTGTGTGAGAAAGATAAGCGACCCTAGTGGCCGACACAAACACCGGGCCCATCTAGGAGTGGCACTGCAGTGTCACGCAGGATGTCCCTTCCAAAAAACCCTCCCCAAACAGCACATGACGCAAAGAAAAAAAGAGGCGCAATGAGGTAGCTGTGTGAGTAAGATTAGCGACCCTAGTGGCCGACACAAACACCGGGCCCATCTAGGAGTGGCACTGCAGTGTCACGCAGGATGTCCCTTCCAAAAAACCCTCCCCAAACAGCACATGACGCAAAGAAAAAAAGAGGCGCAATGAGGTAGCTGTGTGAGAAAGATAAGCGACCCTAGTGGCCGACACAAACACCGGGCCCATCTAGGAGTGGCACTGCAGTGTCACGCAGGATGTCCCTTCCAAAAAACCCTCCCCAAACAGCACATGACGCAAAGAAAAATAAAAGAAAAAAGAGGTGCAAGATGGAATTGTCCTTGGGCCCTTCCCACCCACCCTTATGTTGTATAAACAAAACAGGACATGCACACTTTAACCAACCCATCATTTCAGTGACAGGGTCTGCCACACGACTGTGACTGAAATGACGAGTTGGTTTGGACCCCCACCAAAAAAGAAGCAATTAATCTCTCCTTGCACAAACTGGCTCTACAGAGGCAAGATGTCCACCTCATCATCATCCTCCGATATATCACCGTGTACATCCCCCTCCTCACAGATTATCAATTCGTCCCCACTGGAATCCACCATGTCAGCTCCCTGTGTACTTTGTGGAGGCAATTGCTGCTGGTCAATGTCTCCGCGGAGGAATTGATTATAATTCATTTTAATGAACATCATCTTCTCCACATTTTCTGGATGTAACCTCGTACGCCGATTGCTGACAAGGTGAGCGGCGGCACTAAACACTCTTTCGGAGTACACACTTGTGGGAGGGCAACTTAGGGCCTCCAAATTGCCTCTTTTTCCTGCCAGTATAAGTACGGACTGTGTGACGTGCCTACTTGGATGCGGTCACTCATATAATCCTCCACCATTCTATCAATGGTGATAGAATCATATGCAGTGACAGTAGACGACATGTCCGTAATGGTTGTCAGGTCCTTCAGTCCGGACCAGATGTCAGCATCAGCAGTCGCTCCAGACTGCCCTGCATCACCGCCAGCGGGTGGGCTCGGAATTCTGAGCCTTTTCCTCGCACCCCCAGTTGCGGGAGAATGTGAAGGAGGAGATGTTGACAGGTCGCGTTCCGCTTGACTTGACAATTTTCTCACCAGCAGGTCTTTGAAACCCAGCAGACTTGTGTGCGCCGGAAAGAGAGATCCAAGGTAGGTTTTTAATCTAGGATCGAGCACGGTGGCCAAAATGTAGTGCTCTGATTTCAACAGATTGACCACCCGTGAATCCTTGTTAAGCGAATTAAGGGCTCCATCCACAAGTCCCACATGCCTAGCGGAATCGCTCTGTCTTAGCTCCTCCTTCAATGTCTCCAGCTTCTTCTGCAAAAGCCTGATGAGGGGAATGACCTGACTCAGGCTGGCAGTGTCTGAACTGACTTCACGTGTGGCAAGTTCAAAAGGTTGCAGAACCTTGCACAACGTTGAAATAATTCTCCACTGCGCTTGAGACAGGTGCATTCCACCTCCTATATCGTGGTCAGTTGTATAGGCTTGAATGGCCTTTTGCTGCTCCTCCAACCTCTGAAGCATATAGAGGGTTGAATTCCACCTCGTTACCACCTCCTGCTTCAGATGATGGCAGGGCAGGTTCAGGCGTTTTTGGTGGTGCTCCAGTCTTCTGTACGTGCTGCCTGTACGCCGAAAGTGTCCCGCAATTTTTCTGGCCACCGACAGCATCTCTTGCACGCCCCTGTCGTTTTTTAAAAAATTCTGCACCACCAAATTCAAGGTATGTGCAAAACATGGGACGTGCTGGAATTTGCCCAGATGTAATGCACGCACAATATTGCTGGCGTTGTCCGATGCCACAAATCCACAGGAGAGTCCAATTGGGGTAAGCCATTCCGCGATGATCTTCCTCAGTTGCCGTAAGAGGTTTTCAGCTGTGTGCGTATTCTGGAAACCGGTGATACAAAGCGTAGCCTGCCTAGGAACGAGTTGGCGTTTGCGAGATGCTGCTACTGGTGCCGCCGCTGCTGTTCTTGCGGCGGGAGTCCATACATCTACCCAGTGGGCTGTCACAGTCATATAGTCCTGACCCTGCCCTGCTCCACTTGTCCACATGTCCGTGGTTAAGTGGACATTGGGTACAGCTGCATTTTTTAGGACACTGGTGACTCTTTTTCTGAGGTCTGTGTACATTTTCGGTATCGCAACCCTAGAGAAATGGAACCTAGATGGTATTTGGTACCGGGGACACAGTACCTCCAACAAGTCTCTAGTTGGCTCTGCAGTAATGATGGATACCGGAACCACGTTTCTCACCACCCAGGATGTCAAGGCCTCAGTTATCCGCTTTGCAGTAGGATGACTGCTGTGATATTTAATCTTCCTCGCAAATGACTGTTGGACAGTCAATTGCTTGGTGGAAGTAGTAAAAGTGGTCTTACGACTTCCTCTCTGGGATGACCATCGACTCCCAGCAGCAACAACAGCAGCGCCAGCAGCAGTAGGCGTTACACGCAAGGATGCATCGGAGGAATCCCAGGCAGGAGAGGAATCGTCAGAATTGCCAGTGACATGGCCTGCAGGACTATTGGCATTCCTGGGGAAGGAGGAAATTGACACTGAGGGAGTTGGTGGGGTGGTTTGCGTGAGCTTGGTTACAAGAGGAAGGGATTTACTGGTCAGTGGAGTGCTTCCGCTGTCACCCAAAGTTTTTGAACTTGTCACTGACTTATTATGAATGCGCTGCAGGTGAAGTATAAGGGAGGATGTTCCGAGGTGGTTAACGTCCTTACCCCTACTTATTACAGCTTGACAAAGGGAACACACGGCTTGACACCTGTTGTCCGCATTTCTGGTGAAATACCTCCACACCGAAGAGCTGATTTTTTTGGTATTTTCACCTGGCATGTCAACGGCCATATTCGTCCCACGGACAACAGGTGTCTCCCCGGGTGCCTGACTTAAACAAACCACCTCACCATCAGAATACTCCTTGTCAATTTCCTCCCCAGCGCCAGCAACACCCATATCCTCCTCATCCTGGTGGACTTCAACACTGACATCTTCAATCTCACTATCAGGAACTGGACTGCGGGTGCTCCTTCCAGCACTTGCAGGGGGCGTGCAAATGGTGGAAGGCGCATGCTCTTCACATCCAGTGTTGGGAAGGTCAGGCATCGCAACCGACACAATTGGACTCTCCTTGTGGATTTGGGATTTCGAAGAACGCACAGTTCTTTGCTGTGCTTTTGCCAGCTTGAGTCGTTTCATTTTTCTAGCAAGAGGCTGAGTGCTTCCATCCTCATGTGAAGCTGAACCACTAGCCATGAACATAGGCCAGGGCCTCAGCCGTTCCTTGCCACTCCGTGTGGTAAATGGCATATTGGCAAGTTTACGCTTCTCCTCCGACAATTTTAGTTTAGGTTTTGGAGTCCTTTTTTTTCTGATATTTGGTGTTTTGGATTTGACATGCTCTGTACTATGACATTGGGCATCGGCCTTGGCAGACGACGTTGCTGGCATTTCATCGTCTCGGCCATGACTAGTGGCAGCAGCTTCAGCACGAGGTGGAAGTGGATCTTGATCTTTCCCTAATTTTGGAACCTCAACTTTTTTGTTCTCCATATTTTATAGGCAGAACTAAAAGGCACCTCAGGTAAACAATGGAGATGGATGGATTGGATACTAGTATACAATTATGGACGGACTGCCACGGTTAGGTGGTATAAAAAAACCACGGTTAGGTGGTATATATTATAATAATAATACAATTATGGATGGACGGACTGCCTGCCGACTGCCGACACAGAGGTAGCCACAGCCGTGAACTACCGCACTGTACACTGGTTGATAAAGAGATAGTAGTATACTCGTAACAACTAGTATGACACTATGACGGTATAAAGAATGAAAAAAAAACCACGGTTAGGTGGTATATATTATAATAATAATACAATTATGGATGGACGGACTGCCTGCCGACTGCCGACACAGAGGTAGCCACAGCCGTGAACTACCGCACTGTACACTGGTTGATAAAGAGATAGTAGTATACTCGTAACAACTAGTATGACACTATGACGACGGTATAAAGAAAGAAAAAAAAATACCACGGTTAGGTGGTATATATTATAATAATAATACAATTATGGATGGACGGACTGCCTGCCGACTGCCGACACAGAGGTAGCCACAGCCGTGAACTACCGCACTGTACACTGGTTGATAAAGAGATAGTAGTATACTCGTAACAACTAGTATGACACTATGACGACGGTATAAAGAATGAAAAAAAAACCACGGTTAGGTGGTATATATTATAATAATAATACAATTATGGATGGACGGACTGCCTGCCGACTGCCGACACAGAGGTAGCCACAGCCGTGAACTACCGCACTGTACACTGGTTGATAAAGAGATAGTAGTATACTCGTAACAACTAGTATGACACTATGACGACGGTATAAAGAATGAAAAAAAAACCACGGTTAGGTGGTATATATTATAATAATAATACAATTATGGATGGACGGACTGCCTGCCGACTGCCGACACAGAGGTAGCCACAGCCATGAACTACCGCACTGTACACTGGTTGATAAAGAGATAGTAGTATACTCGTAACAACTAGTATGACACTATGACGACGGTATAAAGAATGAAAAAAAAACCACGGTTAGGTGGTATATATTATAATAATAATACAATTATGGATGGACGGACTGCCTGCCGACTGCCGACACAGAGGTAGCCACAGCCGTGAACTACCGCACTGTACACTGGTTGATAAAGAGATAGTAGTATACTCGTAACAACTAGTATGACACTATGACGACGGTATAAAGAAAGAAAAAAAAATACCACGGTTAGGTGGTATATATTATAATAATAATACAATTATGGATGGACGGACTGCCTGCCGACTGCCGACACAGAGGTAGCCACAGCCGTGAACTACCGCACTGTACACTGGTTGATAAAGAGATAGTAGTATACTCGTAACAACTAGTATGACACTATGACGGTATAAAGAATGAAAAAAAAACCACGGTTAGGTGGTATATATTATAATAATAATACAATTATGGATGGACGGACTGCCTGCCGACTGCCGACACAGAGGTAGCCACAGCCGTGAACTACCGCACTGTACACTGGTTGATAAAGAGATAGTAGTATACTCGTAACAACTAGTATGACACTATGACGACGGTATAAAGAAAGAAAAAAAAATACCACGGTTAGGTGGTATATATTATAATAATAATACAATTATGGATGGACGGACTGCCTGCCGACTGCCGACACAGAGGTAGCCACAGCCGTGAACTACCGCACTGTACACTGGTTGATAAAGAGATAGTAGTATACTCGTAACAACTAGTATGACACTATGACGACGGTATAAAGAATGAAAAAAAAACCACGGTTAGGTGGTATATATTATAATAATAATACAATTATGGATGGACGGACTGCCTGCCGACTGCCGACACAGAGGTAGCCACAGCCGTGAACTACCGCACTGTACACTGGTTGATAAAGAGATAGTAGTATACTCGTAACAACTAGTATGACACTATGACGACGGTATAAAGAATGAAAAAAAAACCACGGTTAGGTGGTATATATTATAATAATAATACAATTATGGATGGACGGACTGCCTGCCGACTGCCGACACAGAGGTAGCCACAGCCGTGAACTACCGCACTGTACACTGGTTGATAAAGAGATAGTAGTATACTCGTAACAACTAGTATGACACTATGACGACGGTATAAAGAATGAAAAAAAAACCACGGTTAGGTGGTATATATTATAATAATAATACAATTATGGATGGACGGACTGCCTGCCGACTGCCGACACAGAGGTAGCCACAGCCGTGAACTACCGCACTGTACACTGGTTGATAAAGAGATAGTAGTATACTCGTAACAACTAGTATGACACTATGACGACGGTATAAAGAAAGAAAAAAAAATACCACGGTTAGGTGGTATATATTATAATAATAATACAATTATGGATGGACGGACTGCCTGCCGACTGCCGACACAGAGGTAGCCACAGCCGTGAACTACCGCACTGTACACTGGTTGATAAAGAGATAGTAGTATACTCGTAACAACTAGTATGACACTATGACGACGGTATAAAGAATGAAAAAAAAACCACGGTTAGGTGGTATATATTATAATAATAATACAATTATGGATGGACGGACTGCCTGCCGACTGCCGACACAGAGGTAGCCACAGCCGTGAACTACCGCACTGTACACTGGTTGATAAAGAGATAGTAGTATACTCGTAACAACTAGTATGACACTATGACGGTATAAAGAATGAAAAAAAAACCACGGTTAGGTGGTATATATTATAATAATAATACAATTATGGATGGACGGACTGCCTGCCGACTGCCGACACAGAGGTAGCCACAGCCGTGAACTACCGCACTGTACACTGGTTGATAAAGAGATAGTAGTATACTCGTAACAACTAGTATGACACTATGACGACGGTATAAAGAATGAAAAAAAAACCACGGTTAGGTGGTATATATTATAATAATAATACAATTATGGATGGACGGACTGCCTGCCGACTGCCGACACAGAGGTAGCCACAGCCGTGAACTACCGCACTGTACACTGGTTGATAAAGAGATAGTAGTATACTCGTAACAACTAGTATGACACTATGACGACGGTATAAAGAATGAAAAAAAAACCACGGTTAGGTGGTATATATTATAATAATAATACAATTATGGATGGACGGACTGCCTGCCGACTGCCGACACAGAGGTAGCCACAGCCGTGAACTACCGCACTGTACACTGGTTGATAAAGAGATAGTAGTATACTCGTAACAACTAGTATGACACTATGACGGTATAAAGAATGAAAAAAAAACCACGGTTAGGTGGTATATATTATAATAATAATACAATTATGGATGGACGGACTGCCTGCCGACTGCCGACACAGAGGTAGCCACAGCCGTGAACTACCGCACTGTACACTGGTTGATAAAGAGATAGTAGTATACTCGTAACAACTAGTATGACACTATGACGACGGTATAAAGAATGAAAAAAAAACCACGGTTAGGTGGTATATATTATAATAATAATACAATTATGGATGGACGGACTGCCTGCCGACTGCCGACACAGAGGTAGCCACAGCCGTGAACTACCGCACTGTACACTGGTTGATAAAGAGATAGTAGTATACTCGTAACAACTAGTATGACACTATGACGACGGTATAAAGAATGAAAAAAAAACCACGGTTAGGTGGTATATATTATAATAATAATACAATTATGGATGGACGGACTGCCTGCCGACTGCCGACACAGAGGTAGCCACAGCCGTGAACTACCGCACTGTACACTGGTTGATAAAGAGATAGTAGTATACTCGTAACAACTAGTATGACACTATGACGGTATAAAGAATGAAAAAAAAAACACGGTTAGGTGGTATATATTATAATAATAATACAATTATGGATGGACGGACTGCCTGACGACTGCCGACACAGAGGTAGCCACAGCCGTGAACTACCGCACTGTACACTGGTTGATAAAGAGATAGTAGTATACTCGTAACAACTAGTATGACACTATGACGACGGTATAAAGAAAGAAAAAAAAATACCACGGTTAGGTGGTATATATTGTAATACAATTATGGATGGACGGACTGCCTGCCGAGTTCCGACTGCCGACACAGAGGTAGCCACAGCCGTGAACTACCGCACTGTACTGTGTCTGCTGCTAATATAGACTGGTTGATAAAGAGATAGTATACAATACATACAACAATATACTACTATACTGGTGGTCAGGCACTGGTCACCACTAGTCACACTGGCAGTGGCACTCCTGCAGCAAAAGTGTGCACTGTTTAATTTTAAATTAATATAATATTATGTACTCCTGGGGGCTCCTGCTATAACAACCTGCAGTGCTCCCCAGTCTCCCCCACAATTATTATAAGCTTTGCCTTTTATACATTGATGTGCAGCACACTGGGCTGAGCTGAGTGCACACAGACTGAGTCACACTGTGTGACTGGCTGCTGCTGTGTATCGTTTTTTTTCAGGCAGAGAACGGATATAGCAGAGAACGGATATATTATATTAAAATAAATAAAAGTTAACTAACAACAACTGCACTGGTCACTGTGGTAAACTCTGTCTGACTCTGCACAATCTCTCTCTCTCTTCTAATCTAATTTCTAATGGAGAGGACGCCAGCCACGTCCTCTCCCTATCAATCTCAATGCACGTGTGAAAATGGCGGCGACGCGCGGCTCCTTATATAGAATCCGAGTCTCGCGAGAATCCGACAGCGTCATGATGACGTTCGGGCGCGCTCGGGTTAACCGAGCAAGGCGGGAGGATCCGAGTCTGCTCGGACCCGTGAAAAAAAACATGAAGTTCGTGCGGGTTCGGTTTCAGAGAAACCGAACCCGCTCATCTCTAATCATTACATGTATGAAATTATAAAAATAATTCTATATATAACTACTAATGTGGTGCATTTTGATACTACGGCGTTGAGTGGCACCGCAGCCAGGGGCACAATGCACACATGCAACTTGGGGTAGGAAGATGGGACCCGGGTACCATCAACCTGTCCCTAGCAGCATGTGTGCATTGTCCGCCTGAAAGAGTTGACACTCACCGTAGTATCAGATTGTACCACATATGTTGGTATGTATAACAAGGGCACCAGTAATTGAGAATCATCCTACATTTGAAAGAGACTTGTCTCCTCCTCCACTTGTCCACCCTGTGACATCAAGGAGGTCATAATTGCGGAGGAGACGGTGGATGTGTGGCTGGCTTGGGAAGGGTAGCTGGTTTGAGGAGGAGATTGGAAAGTGGGGAAGGGTGGGTGGATGGGGTTGAGGGTTGACGAAAACGGGGAGGGTGGATGGTTTGATGAGGAAGGGTTTGATGAGGATGGAAAGTGGAGGAAGGGTAGTTGGATTGCGGGTAACCGGAATTATAGCTGGGATGTGGAGTAGTAGATGTAGGGTAGGTGGGTGGTGGTGAACAGAAGGTCAATGGGAGATGAGGAGCAGGTGCTTGATGTTCTGGCCCATGAACGCTCCACTCTGGTGTCAGATGCCCTGAGATTGTTTGGTACAAAACCTGTGACACCAGGCGCTGGCACTCTACCTACTGCTGCGCAGAAACTTTCCACATAGTTTTGCTCACATATGAAGCAAAGTCATCAAACTCATCTCATTTACGTAGCAGCTGTGAACGGGGCTCCGCTAGGTGAGAGTCTTCTACAAATTTTGTTTTCCGTGGCTTCCTCTTGCCAGTAGGTCACGGCGGAGAGGTTGGTTCCTCTGGGGAGGTGATGATGAGGGCAGAGGTACGGCTGAGGTCTTCTTCAGGTGTCTGTAGGGTAAACGTATTTAGTGGATAGTCAAACTATTTTTTCTTCGTTTACAGTTCTCTACAAGCGTGGCAGAATGGCAAGCTATTGCAGAGGACTTTGACAGGCGCTGGAATTACCCAAACTGTAGTGGTGCAATAGACGGGAAACATGTGCGCATCACTAAACCCACCAACAGCGGGTCGGACTACTACAATTACAAGGGCTACTTTAGCCATGTTCTCATGGTGGTGGTCAATGCAAACTATGAGTTTATTTTCCTGGATGTTGGTAAAAATGGTCGTTGCTCGGATGGTGGATCGTTGAAAAATATGCGCTTCTATGATGGCTCATCGCCAACTCCATTCATCTGCCGCCTGTGGAGCAAACAGAAGAATGACCTGGGATTTGTGTTCGTGGCAGATGAGGCCTCCGCACTGCACAAACACATAATGAAGCCCTACCCGCAAAGAGTCCTGAACCACGATAGGCACATTTTTAACTATCGCCTTTCTAGGGCCCGCAGGGTTGTTGAGAATGCATTTGGCATTCTCAGCAACCGGTTCAGGATCTTCCACAAACCCATTAACATGAGGCTGGACAAAATTGAGTGTGTAGTAACAGCATGTTGTGTACTACACAACATGCTCCGTCGCAAGTCCACAAGGCAAATGCCTTTGCTCCCAGCAGGACCGGAAGATCCCAACCAGCCTGTGGTGAAAGCACCAATTTCCTCGGTGGGACCACTTGCAGCAACTTTTCGCGGCACTGCAAGGACAAAAGAGGTCCGGGAAAAATATAATGCCTTCTTCAATGGGGAAAGAGCTGTGGCATGGCAGGAGGAATGTATTAGGTAAAAACAATTTAAAAAGCAACTTACCCCTTCGACCTCCTCCATGTCCAGACTTCCCTCCTCGAACTCGGCCATCACCACCATGGACTTCTTAGCTGACCTTTTCTCCAGGAGGAAGTTGAGATCTTTAAAGTACCACAGCTGCGGCACATACACCTTTTCTGCACCGGCCCCTGACCTCTTGGACTCCTCCACCTTGCGATTCTCTTTGACAAAGACTGTCCGTAGATTGACGATTTTCTTTCGGACCCAGGCCACCGAGGCAGCAGAGAAGATGGGCTTGGAGTACTCCACCATGTGCGTATAAGCAGCCTCCCTCTTCTGCTTGTTGCTGAAGTTTGGTAAGGATGTCAGCCACAGACACTCCTCCTTGCGGTACAGGCTGATGAAACCGGAAAGAAACTCGCTGTTCTCATAGGACCTCTGCAGAATGCACAAAAAGGAAAATTAAAAAACATGAAAAAAGTTAAACTATTAAGGTTAAATAAAGTTTGTTTTCTAGTTACTGGTGTGAGTTCTGAAATATGTAGTGAGAATACATTGGTGTGCAGGGTGCAGCAGCATAACGGTGGGATGTGGGTTGCAGGTGTGCAGTATAATGGCGTTTAGGATGAGGCAGTATGGGGCTTGCAGTAGTGCAGCATTTTGTGCAGGGGCCCTGTATAATCGTGGGTAGAGCAGCAGAAACGGTGGGCAGTGTTGTTAAAAAAGAATAACAGTCATTGGTGGCCAGTGGTGCAGTATAATGGCGTTTAGGGAGCGGCTGGCTGGGGTTTTGCAGTGGCGCAGCATTTTGGGCAGGGGCCTATATAAACGTGGGTAGAGCAGCATAAACGGTGGGCAGTGTTGGTAAAAAGGAATAATCATTGGTGGCCAGTGGTATAACCTGCCTACCTTGTGAGGTGTTTGGGAGCTCAGCAGCGTGCTTGAAACCTCCTCTACAGTCATGTGCGCAGTGAGGGGAAGAGGAGTGTCCAGGAAGTCGTCTCCTGTCTTCACATATCGCACATCGCAGTGTGATACATCAAAAGTGGTAAAAAACAGCATGCGATCACGCCCCGATTCGATAAATATTAAGTGCAGCACATAATATCTTGAGACGCGAGATTCGAACGAGGAGCCCGCGCATCGCGTCAAAAGGTACCTAAAATGTGCATACAATCCCCCGATTTCTCTCACAGATCCAGTCAAAATCGAAGGTTAGTACCGATTATCTCACAAGTGTATGGGCACCATAAGACCTAGGGATTGTAGTGTTTGTATGAGAAGAGAGTGGTCAACAGTGTCAAAGGCAGCAGATAGATCTAGAAGAATAAGTAGCGAGTAATGGCCTTTAGACTTCGTAGTGACCAAATCATTACCCACAATGCATGTATATATGGAACGCTGCCTGTATATACGGTATGTTGCATGTATACATAGTGCGCTGACTGTATACATGGTACGCTGCATGAATACATGGTACGCTGCATGTATACATGGTGCGCTGACTGTATGTATGGTACACTGCATGAATAAATGGTACGCTGCTTGTATACATGGTATGCTGCATGTATATATGGGACACTGCCTGTATATATGGGACGCTACCTGTATACATGGTATGCTGCATGTATATATGGAACGCTGTATGTATATATGGTACATACTTGCCTACTCTCCCGGAATGGCTGGGAGGCTCCGGAAAATCGTGTGACCCTCCCAGCCCCCCGGAAGAGCAGGCAAGTCTCCCGATTTGACGGGGTCCCCCCTGCCCATCCGCCCACTTTGTGTGTAAAGTGGGCGGTCCGGGAAGACGATGACTCGATTCTTGCTGAATCGCGTCATCGTAGCCACGCCCCCTGCATTGTAATGCCGGTGATCGCGGCATTACAGTACGGGGGCGTGGCTTAAAGGAGGCATCCCCGTACCCACGCCCCTGTCCCGCCCTTGCTCCGCCCATCCCCTCCATTCGTCAAAATGCTCCCGGCCCGCCTGTTGAGCCGACCTGGCAGGTCTCTCCCGCAGAGAGCAGCCAGAATGTCGGTAAGTATGAAATGGTATGCTGCATGTATATATGGAACGCTGTATGTATATATGGTATGCTGCATGTATATGCGGCACCCCACTAGTGAGCCCCTTTTGAAGCCAACACTATCCACAGGACCCTGCAGCAAACTGTCCTAAAACTGCGGGGGGGGGGTCACCTCCCTCTCCCTAGCTGCAGGGTGACAGCAGCAGTAGTGACAGGCACTAGGACCCAGGAGTGGATGACCGCAGCCAGGCACAGTGAGAAGCCTGGGTCACTGATGATTGGCTAGTGCTGGGCAGGAAAAGCTGAAGAGGAGGAATTTTCCACTGTGAGTTTCCTGATGTAATCTGAGGAGATGGCAGGGAGGAATGCTGCTGGTCTGCCTTGCTGAAAGACAGAAGATCCCTGAGGTGATAGGGAGAGACAGCAGCTGCATATATCTGCTGAGACAGAGGGGAGAGGTGCTGCCCTCCCACATACAGAGAGTGTTGGGAGCGGAGCGCTGACTGGAACTCCTGGGAGAGACAGAGCAGCTACAGGCTGTGTGGATGCCAGCTGCAGACCGGTATCACAGAGAGACAGTGTGGGATATTCAATTTGGCCCGAAGAGATATCGGGAGAAAAACTCCTGATGTTTCTTCGGGTGCTGCCTGCGGTCGGGCTATTTAATTACTTCAGCCGGTAACAAGTCCTTTCTCTGACGTCCTAGTGGATGCTGGGAACTCCGAAAGGACCATGGGGAATAGCGGCTCCGCAGGAGACTGGGCACAACTAAAGAAAGCTTTAGGTCACCTGGTGTGCACTGGCTCCTCCCACTATGACCCTCCTCCAAGCCTCAGTTAGATTTTGTGCCCGGCCGAGGTTGGATGCACACTAGCGGCTCTCATGAGCTTCTAAAAAGAATTAGGTTTTTTATTTTCAGTGAGACCTGTTGGCAACAGGCTCACTGCAGCGAGGGACTAAGGGGAGAAGAAGCTAACCTACCTGCTTGCAGCTAGCTTGGGCTTCTTAGGCTACTGGACACCATTAGCTCCAGAGGGATCGACCGCAGGCCCGTCCATGGTGTTCGGTCCCGGAGCCGCGCCGCCGGCCCCCTTACAGAGCCAGAAGCAAGAAGAGGTCCGGAAAATCGGCGGCAGAAGACATCAGTCTTCACCAAGGTAGCGCACAGCACTGCAGCTGTGCGCCATTGCTCCTCATACACACTTCACACTCCGGTCACTGAGGGTGCAGGGCGCTTGGGGGGGGCGCCCTGAGCAGCAATAAAAACACCTTGGCTGGCAAAAATACCACAATATATAGCCCCAGAGGCTATATATGTGGTAAATACCCCTGCCAGAATCCAGAAAAAAGCGGGAGAATAGTCCGTGAAAAAGGGGCGGAGCTATCTCCTTCAGCACACTGGCGCCATTTTCTCCCTCACAGCTCCGCTGGAAGGAAGCTCCCTGGCTCTCCCCTGCAGTCTACACTACAGAAAAGGGTAAAAAAGAGAGGGAGGGCACTAAATTTAGGCGCAGTATATATAAAAGCAGCTATAGGGGACATAATTCAGTTAGTCCCTGCATTATATAGTGCTCTGGTGTGTGCTGGCATACTCTCGCTCTGTCTCCCCAAAGGGCTTTGGTGGGTCCTGTCCTCTGTTAGAGCATTCCCTGTGTGTGTGCGGTGTGTCGGTACGGCTGTGTCGACATGTTTGATGAGGATAATGATGTGGAGGCGGAGCAGATGCCTATAGAAGGGATGTCACCCCCTGCGGGGCAGACACCTGAATGGATGGACTTATGGAAAGCATTGCGTGCACGTGTCGACTCCTTACACAAAAAATTTGACGACATGCCAAATGCGGGACAGCCGGCTTCTCAGCTCGTGCCTGTCCAGGCGCCTCAAAGGTCATCGGGGGCTCTAAAACGCCCGCTACCACAGATGGCAGACGCGGATGTCCACACGTATACTGACACCAGTGTCGACGACGATGAGTCTAGTCTAATGTCCACTAAGGCCATTCGCTGCATGATTGAGGCAATGAAAGAGGTGTTACACATTTCTGATATAAATCCAGGTACCACTAAAAAGGGTATTATGTTTGGGGAGAAAAAACTACCCGTAGTTTTTCCCCCATCAGAAGAATTAAATGAAGTGTGTGAGGAAGCGTGGACTTTCCCGGATAAAAAATTGGTAATCCCTAAGAAGTTACTAATGGCGTTCCCTTTCCCGCCAGAGGATAGGTCACGTTGGGAAACACCTTCTAGGGTGGATAAAGCGCTCACATGTTTGTCTAAAAAGGTGGCACTACCGTCTCCGGATACGGCCGCCCTCAAGGAACCTGCTGATAGAAAGCAGGAGGCGATCCTGAAGTCTGTATACACACACTCAGGCATTATACTTAGACCAGCTATTGCGTCAGCATGGATGTGCAGTGCTGCCGCTGCGTGGTCAGATAATCTGTCAGAAAATATTGATACCCTAGACAGGGACACTATTCTGCTAACCATAGAGCATATCAAAGACTCAGTCTTATACATGAGAGATGCACAG